>NC_052349.1:77561126-77866324 GCF_009727055.1 Benincasa hispida
AAATCGACCCAGCTGTACTTACGAGCATCAGTGAAGGGTTATCGTACTCATGATTGGTTATATCCGATGGACACAGAAATATATCTGTGGTAAGAAGAGTTTAGTTGTCGGTCTTTAGTGGAATGCCTGACAGTTAACGGATGGTGGATTTCGTGGCTAAAGAGTTTAGTCAGCTATTCACGTACCGTTAGAACTTCGAGCCATAAGTCCATAAGGTCCCCTTGGTAGCTTGGATACAAGTTGGGAATCAGTTTTTGGGTCAGTTTGAAATGTTCACATTGACAAGAGGAGTTCGATTATATATAATATAATTGAACTGGTCAATTATATATAATATGATTGACTAAATGTATGAGATACATTAATTTAGAGGAAATTGGATATAAATATGATTTATATCAAGTAGAGGAGAAAAAATTGTGGTTGATATATGATATCAAACTATAGATTATGAATATAATATGATTATATTTATTAATTTATTAATTGGATGGTTATGAGATAATTGCCCACCGTTTTCTCCGAATTCATGCGTTAATGGGAAGTTCAATTCAGTTTTAGTAACTGAAGAATAAAATGAAAATGGTTTTCATTTTGCAAGATACACGCATAATTGCTCACGGTATGATAAGTATTCGATCACTTAGTGATTACAGTGCCTATACAATAGCGCTAGCTTACTAAACGACTGCACACCCGCGCCCGTGCTTTCCCAAATGACCGTATATCATTTCATAGACGATCGCTTAGCACCTGAGCGTAACTAAACGATTGTATAGACGATTGCTTAGCTTTTACTACACAATCGTGTACCATGCACTAAACGATCAAGCACCCGACTATATGATAGTCTTTCCATTCTCCCATTTGCTTGATCTTAGTACACGACTGCCTTTCCTCCTCATCTCTACCAAATCCGAAAAAAGCCCACCTTTTGGATTCTCACTCCAAGAATACTAAGGGCTCTGAGTGGTGGTGTTGTCCCCGTTTCCTGTTGTTCGAGTGAAGCTGTTTGTGTAGACGACCGGGGTGTTGCTGGACGATTACTTGCTAGTTTAGTGAAAGCGAGAGGTCGTTCGTGGAGAGAGCGAGATTTCAAGTGAAGAAAATTCTTCAACTGGTATTGATTCTCTTGGTCTCTTATTTATTTATCCTTTAAGCATGCCAGTAATTTAGCATTGTCAATGCATATCTGTATGTCTGAATGTATAAGTGGAATCCTGTCACAATGAATTGGAAAGATCCGCTTCCATTTAGAGGTACTCATGTATAAGAGTTTCCATCACCCATGAATACTGTCCCGCATCATAGAAGTTAGCTACAAAGTGGCAGGAACATCAAGTGAACAAAATGACTTGATTTGTTGGAAAACAGATTTCTACCCATCATTTGTAGTATATATGCTCGCGCATATCTCATGATGGTTTCCTCGCTCTGCATCATCTACGAGCTCACCGAATTTTGTGCCTAACCATATCAAGACTTAACCTCGATCCTTTATCGATAGGCAGGGTTACACTGAGGTACAATTGACAAACTTGTAACTAGTCATCATACATCACTCCGGTGAACAATTCACGGTCAATAGGTAACCCCAACAACACTTCTATGTCTTGTAGAGTGATAGTGCACTCTCCAATAGACATATGAAATGTATGCATCTCTGGCCGCCATCTCTTGACCAAGGTTGTGATCAGATACCAATCTAACTGAATAAATCCCAATCTGGCAACTCCATAAAATCCAGATGTACGGAGTAGTGATAATATTTGAGGGTGGAGTGGGATAGTGCGCTGGACAACTGCTTTCGACACTTCCAAGATATTTCTCTAGTAGTACGATCTTACCATACAACAAATGATCGATGAATGGATTGGTCGTACAAAACATCGGGATCAATAGGTCCTAGATTTAAAGCCATGATCTAAAAGAAAAATAATTATTTATTTCTCAATTAAATAATGTACAACTTAATTAAAAGAATAATGTATAAATTTATAAATTATAATAAAATTAAATGTACAATAAAAGAATCATCTACACTTAATTAAATATACATGAAAAAAATTATTTATTTCTCAATCCCTAACTGTCTGGAGCATGTCTTAGTAACGAAGAACACTTCCTTCGATTATGGCCTAATTGATTACAAAATTCACATCATTGTTGAGTGATTGGTTCTGTCCAATCCATCTCGTTATGATAATGTGAACTTTTTGGTCTACCAGGTTTTCTCAACAATGATGGATCAACATGTAAGACGGGCATATTAGGGTGCGTGATCCAGCATATTAGGGTGCATGATCCAGTAATCTTCATGCAGTGCAGGTTGAAATTGAGGAGAGTAACATTCAACATACGTTGACAATTTGTAGTAGTCCTCAATAAAATCCTCATAGTTCATGTTAAAATGTGAACAAACTGCCTAAAATGTGAGCATGGAATGCTGAACGCTTGCCACTTGTTACATGAACAGTACCACATGGACCTGTTTAGCCTCAATATTTGAACATTTCCTCCTTTAGCATTGAGACTATGACGTCCGGTCTTCACATAAAATACACCTTCATATCGATTGTATGACTGTACTTCATGTTTACTAGATCTTGCAACCCATTTATTAATTTTTTCATGTGCGTACCTGATTTTTTAATCCACTTAGTATTATAAATATGCTTGAAACAAATTGTTAATAACATATATATATATATATATATATAAATAATATTACCGAGTGTATTTATCTTGACGCTCCAAGCAGCCCTTATTTCTTCTCTTCTGTTCTCGAAATAATTTATGCACTTGAAAAATGTTTTTTGTGCAAGAGAATTTATTAGCAACATTCGAGCTCCTTTGAGGACGCCATTTATGCACTCTGATAGGTTTGTCATCATCCACCCGTATCTGAACCCTCCATCATGTGCTTGAGTCCATTGCTCTATACCAATGTTGTCAAGAAAACTCAGACAGCTCCATTTTATTCCTTTGATGTCTTCAAGTGCTTTATTAAACTTTCAAATTTTAAACTGACACCCGACATGATATGTGAAACTCGAATTTCAATCTCCCTACTTAAGCAAGTGATTAAGAGAATTAACTAAGGGTAAGCTAAATCCTATGTTGGAGAGAAGGAAAATTTCTAAATGTTGAATAGATTTTCCTTGAGTAACTTTGAGATAAGCCTTAACTAGTGAAAATTTGGCTAAGAGTAAAGGAAAAAAGAAGCCATGCATGTAGTGTTAGGAAACCTTAACGCATGAGATGAGGCTAAGTGTATCATTGAAGCCAAAGGCAACCATGCATTTGTGAGGTTGGACGCATGTTGGCCGAAGCATTGGCAAGAGGCGTTGCCAAGGGTTGCTCATGCGTTGAGGCTGTATGAGGGAGAGCGAGAGAGTTAGAGCGCAAGGTGCTGGGCAGACAATCATATAGCTTTGGACGACGTGAGCAATGCGCTAGACGATCATGTAGCTGCGCGCAACGCTAAACGATGTGAAGTAATGCACTGCATGATAGAGCTACACGATAGAAGACGACACTATATGATCAACATAAGCGTTAGATGATAAGCAAAGAAGCTAAATGATAGCGCTAGACGATAGCACTATATGATAGCGCTAAGCGATGAGCGGTGCTAGATGATTAGTGTAGACGCTAGGCATGGGCGTTGGACGATAGAAGCAAGCACTACACGATAGGCCAAGCGCTAAACGATGGGCGTTACGCGATAGATGCAGACGCTGGGCGATGGACGCTACACGATAAGTAGACGCGTTAGGCGATGGGCGTGATGCGTTAGATGATAGGCGTCAACGCTACATGATGGAGCTAAATGATAGGTGTAGGAGCTATACGATAGGCCATGTGCTAAACGATGAGCGTCAGCGAGATCATTGAGAGTGATATCTTACTAAACTATTGAGCTACACGATGGGGCATAAGTGCTATGCGATGGGACACAGACACTAGACGATTGGCAACATTGAGAGGGCTGAATGTTAAGCGATAGCGAGAGATTCATTAGAAGATGGAACTAAGCGATGAAGTGCAAGAGCTGCACGATGGACTAAAGGATTGAGTGGTGCTGAGGCTTGCGTTACGCAAGGGTAATGAGCTCACTCGGACAAATGGCTATACCGAGAGAAGGTTGAAGCTTGAGTTAGTAGGAGCTGGATGAATGGAGTTTCATGCAAAGGGAGTCTTATGCATGAGAAAGAAAAATCAAGCAGATGAGTGGCATAAGAGTAGGTGAATGGCAAGGAAGAAGGTGGTGGCAAAGCATGGTGCAAACACTCCAAAGTAGAAGGTGTCTTGCGTTAAGGCTTAGTAAAGATGAGAAGGATCACTTCCTTTGGCCTATAAATACCACCACAAGTTGTCTCTTCAATTCATAAGCCAAATACTCTTCAAAGAACGTAAGGAAGAGTGTTAGAAGGTAGATTTGGAGGAGACTTTGCGTTGATCATGAAGGGAATGCGTTGGTAGCAAGACCATAAGTTGATCATGAAGTTCCAAGAGGAGGAGATGCTGTCGGACAGTGAAATCTTGAAGTAGCATCAACTTGGGACGGGGAGTTCTCCTAGAATACTCGTGCGTTTTGAATGATTCTAAAGCCACTTAAAAGCTTTAAGAGTCTAGTTTTAAGGTAGGGCTTCTGGAGAAGAAGCTCTAAGGAATCAAGCTGTAGAGTAAGGAAAAGACAGAAGGGTCGAGCAGTTGAGTAAACTTGGGCTAGTCTTGATGTTTTGATGATTTCAGTCAAACAAAGAAGATTTCTAAGCTAAGCTTCCTGAGACATTTTAGAGCATGTTGGTAGAAGGAAGTATCTCGAAATAAGGCTTAGAACTATGAGTAATCTAAGCTTTAAGTTGAATCATGAATTTAGGGTTCAAAAGGGGAGCCCGAGGGATCAAGGAACTTCTAGAGAGAAAGGTTCCTACCTTACCAAGGTGAGTGGTATTTTCCTTTAAATCTTAAAGCATATATTCTAGAGTAAATTGTATATGATTATGTTATGAATGAGTAATTAACATGAGAATGAGATTATGTGATCGGGATGGTCAAGGGGTCAATAGTGTGAAACCTGCATTCCTAGTTCCCTGTTTAGGCTGATAACTAGGAGAATCTGACTAGGTATGAAACCCTGCGCTAAAAAGGAAGAAATCGCAGTGTTGAATAAATGTTGTTCAAGAGGTTGGAATTTAACTAAGTACAAGTTAAACATGGAACCAAGCCAATAGTGTTAAACGCATAAAACAAAACAAAATCAAATCTAGTGTGTGGGTGAAGCTTGGAAAATTGACTAAGTGTTGTTCCATGCGTTGAGGGTATTTGGGTGGTAAAGGAAGCCAAAGTGTGGCCAAGAGAAACGCATGCGCAACTAATGCTTTAAGAGGTTAACAAAGCATCCGATAGCCTCAAGTTGCGCGGACATGGGTACTGGAGATACGTACACTGGTTGATCATGTAGTAAATAAGCAGTACTACACGATAAGATATACGATTGTGTAGCAAATGAGCAGCGCTACACGATAGGGTATGCGATCGTATAGTAAGTAAGCAGAGCTATACGATGAGATAGGTGATCGTGTAGGCAGGCACTAAACGATCGTATAGCAGAGGCTTGGAGGTAAGCGATGCGGTAGACGATCATGTGGAACGATGAGGTGTTAGCACTACACGATCATCATCAGCGTTAGACGATGACACTGAGCAATGGCGCTACACAATGGGCGTGTGTGCTAGACGATAGCCGTGTTTCGCAAGATGATGGCCATCAGCGCTACATGATGAGCAACATTATGCGATGATGCTATGCGGAAACGCTATGCGATGGTGCTATGCGGCAGCAGTACTAGACGATGAGCTATACGGCGATGAGACAAGCCATGGTGGACGCATGGTGAAATATCTTCGTTGCTAAGGCTTGTGGTATATCGGGTTGTTATGCGTTGGTGACGTTCTTTATGCGTTGGATGATAAGGCATCAACACTAAACGATGGAGATAAACGATGCTCGCAGTAGCTAAGTAATAGGCTATGCGCGAGATAGTTGAGAGCGAGATCAGCGAGATCGTTGACTAAACGATTGAGCTACACAATAGGCTATTGGAGCTAGGCTATAGAAGCAGGAACTAAACGATGGGGCGATGCTGAGGATTGCATTACGTAAGATTAATGAGCTCATCAGGACAAATGACGTTACCAACAGAAGTCTGAAAAGAGATGGTAGGAGCTAGACGAATAAATATTCATGCAAGATGAGTTATGTGCATGAAGAAGACACATCGAGCAGGAGGTGGATGAAGCTAGGAGTTGGCAAATTGTGAGGAATACACTTGGATGTGATCAATGGAAGAGGTGTCGGGTAAAAGAGAAGAGTGAGATGCTTATAAAAAAAGCAAAATGCTTCACTTTCACCCACAAATCATTTAAATCCATAAATATCACAAAGAAAAGAGAAAATAAGAGATATTCGTACGTTGAATGAGGGAAGAGAGGCATTGAACGGACAAAGAAGGGCAGAGGCACTAAAGGAAGCTGGGTATACGGACAGACGCCTAGGCTAAATTCAAATGAGAAGTTATTCCGGACTACTCGTGAAAATCAAATGATTTTTAGACCAAAAGTTTCTAAATTAAATATAGATTTGGTATGAAGGCTGCCTTAATGAAATACTAACTCTAATCTGTCAAATTCAAGGAAAACCGAGAGGTGCTCACAGTGGGGAAACAGTGGAGCCAAGGAGAATAAACTCGAGACTCTGAACTTCGCCAAGGAGTTTCAAGGCAAAACTTTAAGGTAATCTGATTAAGACATTTTCACACATTTTTGAAGAAGGAAATGTTTTGAGAGAAGGCCCGAAAGAGTGATTAATCTAAGCTTAAATTTGAATCTGAAATAGGGTCTAGCCAAAGAATAAGGGCCGGATGAGCTGGGAGGAAAAATCTCAGCGGGTCACAGTGAGTGGTTTCTTCTTCTACTCTTTTTAAGCATATTTAGAATTAATGTGCTGTTGTTTGTATTATAAGAAGAATATGACGTTGGGATGGTCAGGGGGTCTATGGAACCCATAAAAGGGAGAACTATGTGCACATAGGGTAATATTTTTAGATGTGGAACATTAACTATCTACCGTGTGTGTAGGTAAGATTGTGAAAAGCTTCATGTAAGAGGGAGGTTTGCATTGGAACCTCGCGATATAATGATCTAAAAAATACTTGTACTTATGATACCACTCACTGAGCTTGTAAAGCTCATGGTTTGTTTTCTGTGTTTTCTTGTAGGTAGCAGAAGAGTCCAGGTTGCAAGGTTGGTCAGGGTCTGCCACAAGTTTAGAAATAGTACTAAAAAAGTTTTATAGTTTGGGTAGTACCACACTAGTAAATATAGCTTGAATTTGTAAACGAGTTTCCTAAATAAAGCATGTGATATTTCTTTCTGCTGCAGTAGTAAATAAGGTTTTAAAAAGGAAACTTGTAAGGTAGTAGTTGCAAAAGAAGAGTAGCATTAATTAACATCACGCCTCTCCTCGGGCTCAGGGGGGCTTGGGGTGGGGTATGACAACTTGGTATCAGAGCATAAGATTTTGGGAAAAGGTAAACTAGAGAAAAGCATAGTGATACTATAATATGTTTAAATGTGTGGTGTATCATAGGAACCATGCCTCGTGGCAGACCGCGTAAGAAACTAGTGGGGACTCAAGATGCTACCTCAAAAGCAACGGGAGAGGACTAAGGCGGGTCAAGTCATCCGCAAGTAGAAACGGGAGGTGACGAGCAGATGATGGGAAAATTTGCTCGATTTTTGGCTGAGAGCTTAGAAGGGGTGTCAGTAGACCCCGAGAAATGGTTTAGTATTGAACGATTGAAGGCATTAGAAGCCTCAACTTTTGAAGGAACAACGAACCTAGTGGTTGCAGAAGCTTGGTTCGTGATGGTAGAAAAATGTTTCAGGGTAATGCGATGCCCTGAAGATAGAAAGGTAGCATTAGCCACTTTTCTACTCCAGAAAGGAGCTGAGGATTGGTGGCGGGTATTTGAAGATAGAAGAAGGGGAAGGGCAGAGGTTACCTGGGAGGAATTTGGTAAAGCCTTCCATGAACAATTCTATCCCTAAACATTTCGCGATGCAAAGTGAAATGAATTTCTTAAACTCGTACAAGGCTCATTGTCAGTGGCCGAGTATGAACAAAAATATACCGAACTTAGCAAATATCCCGCCAGGATAATACTAGATGAAACTGACAGGTGTAGAAGATTTGAAGATGGGCTACGAGCTAAGATACGAACACATGTAACTTCCAGCACGGATAGGCAAGAATTTCCAAAATTAGTAGAAACAGCGTTACGTGTAGAAGTTAGCCTAGGAGCACCAGCAGGAATAGAATACGAGGGGGGAGAGAAGAGAGCCAAAAATTCTCCTTTGGGGGTTATAAATAAAAAGATAAGTAAGGCCAATTCCGGGAAGCAAAAAACAAAAAGGGATCCCACTCTGGAAGAAGTATACATGACCAAAGAATCTATAGTCAGTACCCAAAGGCCGTGGTGTTCAAATTGTAAGAGGTATCACTTTGGGCATTGCTATGGAGGGGCAAATGTGTACTATAACTGCGGGGAAACTAGTCATTATAAACGAATCTCCCTCAGTTAGGAAAGGAAGACAAAGGCAAAGGGAAGACCCCAGAAGTATAGACGGATACCATTTCTTATAATAGATGTTCGTATAAAATTACTCTCATGTAAATATGTTTTGTTTGTGATTAATAAATATATTTTAACAATTTATGTTTGTTTGATGACATGATTGTTAGCTAGATGGGATCAAGTCAAGCAAGAAATCCTTTATGCGAAAGATGTAGGGAGTACCACCCCAGAGAATGTTTGAAGGGAACAGATAAATGCTATATTTGTAGGCGCATAGGGCATAAAGGGAAACAGTGCCCAGAGTTTCAACGTTTCCTTAGTCACCAGGAACCAACCTTTAACGTGAGTAAAGACTACCGCTATCGCAGATGTCATAAAAGCCACTTAAGAGACCAAGAAGGGAGAGAAGGTCTATGCTTCAAATGTGAACAACCCGGTCACCATTGTATGGATTGTCCAACCAACAATCTGGCCAGTAGCTTAGGAGGAAATCAAGCTTGGAAGGATTACCGGTATTAAAAGGGAAATGAAAGTACTTGTCGATAAAACCTATGTGAATGAATAAAGATGTATAAGGTTGATATAAATAAATAAAAGATGTTTATAAAAGTGCCTCAAATTTCGGGTTGAAATTTTTTTTAAGGGAAGGATAAATGTGAAACTTGCATTCCTAGTTCCCTGTTTAGGCTGATAACTAAGAGAATCTGACTAGGTATGAAACCCTATGCTAAAAAGGAAGAACTCGAAGTGTTGAATAAATGTTCCTCAAGAGGTTGGAATTTAACTAAGTACAAATTAAACACGGAACCAGGCCAATATTTTTAAACGCATAAAATAAAACTAAATCAAATCCAGTGTGTTGGGTGAAGCTTGGAAAATTGGCTAAGTGATATTCCATGCGTTGAGGGTATTTGGACGGTAAAGGAAGCCAAAGTATGGCCAAGAGAAATGCATGCGGCAGCTATTGCTCTGAGAGGTTAGCAAAGCATGCAGCAGCCTCAAGTTGCACGGACATGGGCGCTGGAGTTGCGTATGCTGATTGATCATGTTGTAAATAAGCATACTACACGATGAGATATACGGTCGTGTAGCAAATGAGTAGTGCTACACGATAGGGTATGCGATCATATAGTAAGTAAGTAGAGCTACACGATGAAATAGGTGATCATGTAGGTGGGCATTGAATGATCATATAGTAGAGGCTTGGAGCTAAGTGATGCAGTAGACGATCGTGCGGAACGATGAGGTGTTGGTACTACACGATCGGCATCAGCATTAGACGATGACACTGAGCAATGGCGCTACACAATGGGCGTGTGCGCTAAACGATAGCCATGTTTCACAAGACGATGTCGTCAGTGCTACACGATGAGAAACACTATGCGATGATGCTATGCGGAACCACTATGCGATGGGTGGCTATGCGGCAACAGTACTAGAACGATGAGCTATGTGGCAATGAGACAAGCCATAGTGGGCACATGGTGAACGTCTTGCATTGCTAAGGCTTGCGGTATATCGGGTTTGTTATGCATTGGACGGTAAGGCATCAAACGATAAACGATGGAGATAAACGATGCTCGTAGTAGCTAAGCGATAGGCCATCGCACGAGATCATTGAAAGTGAGATCAACGAGATCGTTGAGAGCGAGACCGTTGGCTTGAACGATTGAAGCTACACGATGGGCTATTGAGCTGGGCGATAGAAGCAGGAAACTAAACGATGGGGCGATGCTGAGGATTGCATTACATAAGATTAATGAGCTCATCAGGACAAATGGCGTTACCAAACGGAAGTCTGAAAGAGATGGTAGGAGCTGAACAAATAAAATATTCATGCAAGATGAGTTATGTACAATGAAAAGACACATCGAGCAGGAGGTGGATGAAGCTAGGAGTTGGCAATTGTGAGGATACACTTGGAATGTGATCAATGGAAGAGGTGTCGGGTAAAAGAGAAGAGTGAGATGCTTATAAAAGGAGCAAAATGCTTCACTTTCACCCACAAATCATTTAAATCCATAAAGATCACAAAGAAAAAGAGAAATAAAGAGATATTCGTACGTTGAACGAGGGAAGAGAGGCGTTGAACGGATGAAAGGGTGAGAGCAGAGGAACTGAAGAAAGCTGGGTAATATGGACAGACGCCTAGGCTAAATTCAAATGAGAATTATTCCGGACTACTCGTGAAAATCAAATGATTTTTAGACCAAAAGTTTCTAAATTAAATATAGATTTGGTATGAAGGCTGCCTTAATGAAATACTAACTCTAATCTGTCAAATTCAAGGAAAACCGGAGGTGCTCACAGTGGGGAAACAGTGGAGCCAAGGAGAATAAACTCGAGACTCTGAACTTCGCCAAGGATTTTCAAGGCAAAACTTTAAGGTAATCTGATTAAGACATTTTCACACATTTTTGAAGAAGGAAATGTTTTGAGAGAAGGCCCGAAAGAGTGATTATCTAAGCTTAAAGTTGAATCTGAAATAGGGTCCAGCCCGAAGAATAAGGGAAACGGGGTGAACTGGGAGGAAAAATCTCAGCGGGTCACAGTGAGTGGTTTCTTCTTCTACTTCTTTTAAGCATATTTAGAATTAATGTGCTGTTGTTTGTATTATAAGAAGAATATGACGTTGGGATGGTCAGGGGGTCTATGGACCTAGAACCTGAGCCTGAAATAAATCCTTACAGGATGGTCATGGCACCAAAGAGTCTCGTTCCTGGGCCTGTGGGAAGGAAAAATGAAACCTTGAATGGGATGGTTAGAGGGCCGACGGGCTTAGCTTGTGAACTCATGAAAGGGAGAACTATTTGCACATAGGGTGATATCTTTAGATGTGGAACATTAACTATCTACCGTGTGTGTAGGTAGGATTGTGAAAAGATTCATGTAAGAGGGAGGTTTGCATTGGAACCTCGCTATATAATGATCTGAAAAATACTTGTACTTATGATACCACTCACTAAGCTTGTAAAGCTCATGGTTTGTTTTCTGTGTTTTCTTGCAGGTAGCAGAAGAGTCCAGGTTGCAAGGTTGGTCAGGGTCTGCCATAAGTTTAGAAATAGTACTAAAAGAGTTTTGTAGTTGCGGTAGTACCACAATAGTAAATATAGCTTGAATTTGTAAACGAGTTTCCTAAATAAAGCATGTGATATTTCTTTCTGTTGCAGTAATAAATAAGGTTTTAAAAAGGAAACTTGTAAGGTAGTAGTTGCAAAGGAAGAGTAGCATTAATTAACATCACGCCTCTCCTCGGGCTCAGGGTGTCACACCCCGCCCCAGACTACCTTCTGAGCCTAGGAAAGGGCGTGACTGACAACAGTTTTCAACCCTTTTGTTGACACTTACTGCCAAATAGCTCTTGCGGAAATAACTCTGATACCAATGAACAAATTCAACAACCAATTGATTAAGTCAATGAAGCAAACTACAACGGATTAAGTAGGCCCATCTTATATTATAATGATATAACGTTTATACAACTCCAAGACTTATCTACAAAATTTACAACAACTGTAAAACCCTCCGGAAGTGTAACTGTGGCATGTGGCAGACTTGACCTTAGTAGCACCCTGGAACTCCTCACCTTCCGCTACCTGGGAATTAAAAGAAAAATATTTGGAAAGCATGAGCTATAAATCCTAGTGAGTGACTAGAAAACTGATTCTTATGAAATAGCAGTACCCCATACTTGGGTACTTCTGCTCAGATACCTTCTCAATTGTGTTCTTCAGTATCGACCTACTCGGATACCTTCTTAACCGTCCTTCGGTATCGAGTTTCAAATAAAACTAGTCATAAAATGACTTTCTTTAATAAAACTTAGAAAACATGTCTTTATCTGAAAGATCTTTCTTTAGCACATGGTTTCTTAAAACATTTTAAATATTTTAGTCACTCACCTTGATCATTTAGGAACCTCTCTCTCTAGAAGTTTCTTTGTCACCTCGGGCTCCCTTTTGAATCCTAAAATTCAGATTCAACTTGAAGCTCAGATTACTCATAGTTATAGGCTTTATCTAAAGATACTTTCTTCTACTCATATGCTCTACAATGTCTCAGGAATCTTACCTAAAATATTAGCTTAGAACTCCTCGTGGTTTGGACGGAATCATCAAAACATCAAGACTGGCTCAACTTACCTGACAGCTTGACCCCTTGGCCTTGTACTGCTTCTCCAGCCCGATTTCTTGGAGTTTCTTCTCCGGCAGCCCCACCATGAAAACTAGACTCTTTCAACTTTCATATGAATTTAGAATCACATCAAACGCATGAGTATTCTGGGAGAACCCCTCTTCCCAATTTGATGCTACTTTCTGACTTTTTTGTCCGACAGCATCTCCCCTCTTGGAATCTCTTGACCAATGCATGGTTGATAACTTGTAGAAATTCAAGTTATTTATACTACCTTATCTAGATATTTCGACCAAAAGATAGTAAATATGCATCAATTGTATGAAAATTAGCTTCGAAATACAATAATTATGAATTATTGCAATTACACCCACTAACATCTTTAAAATGGAAGGAAAGGAGATTTTACTCATTTTTGCAGGAAATCGAGTCACCGCTTGCGCTCAAGTCTCAAGAATAACTGATCAATGCATCTCTGTCACATTGCGCCCATCAATCAACAATGAAGAGACGATTAACGCAATGAAGACGCAATGCGATAGTCGATCCAGAGCTGACTTTCAACCGCATGCGGTAATAAAAACAACACTACATGCGAACACTCGATTGAAAGATGTAGCTGAGCAATGCAAAAGCGGAGGATTGAGACACGTGTCAACTAATGGTTGTGCAGAATTGACGGTCTGATTACATAACAGAAGGAATAATATCCCTCCATCTTCGAAATTTCCATAAAACCAAGTGGGGACCACAAAGCCGGAGTCAAAGATCCTCACCTATAAACACTCTATAGGTTTCAAAGAAAACTTATGCTACTGGATTCGGGGCTAATTGCTGCTAAAGTGTCGAGAGAAAAGGTTGAGCTTTGTGCTTAACTGAAGAAATCCGGGAAGAAGACGAGACAAGTCCGAGAGATGAGTCTCAGTCCCATTTTGTCAAATACCCGCCAAGAAGCTTTGTGCTGAGAACCCTACTACCGGTTGAGTGTTACGCGTAATTTATATGATATTTAATGCTCATGATGATGCGATACTACTACTATTTATGCGTTAATTAGAGATGCTCAAGTAGATATGCCCTGGGCGTTGTCAACCCAAGTTTTACCTTTACGATGGACCAACACGTGTAATTCACCTCAAGTTTCTCGGTATGGATCCGAGTCGAACACGGGGAAGTGGTGCCAGTTATTGGCCGGTATGTTCATGTATATGCGACTAGGTTTTTTTCAATTCTTGAATAAAAGTGTGTACAACATGTAAATTCCAGTAAAAATAAAGGAAAGTGGTAAAAAATACGATAAAAACATAAATACATACAACCTACAATAGATCGTTACAAGATACAGGCTTTATGTGCAAGATACTAGGATTAAGGCTGGCTGTGAAGATGTGCAAAGACGTTGATGCCGACGACAAGTCTTGTGAAAAATTAGAAAGAGAAAGATAAGTATTACTAAACAACGCCAAGTTCTTAATTGAATTCGACAAGGTATAAATATTGTTTGCTCTTTCTCTTTGGCGTACACCTCTCAGTGGATCGGCGCATGTTTCCACCCGTCTGTTGGTGAACAGCAGTTTCAACTTAATGAACGCAAGGTTGCTTCCATGTCTGAAAGTAACTACTCCCTTTTAGTTAAGCACTCTTCCTGAACCTTCTCTCGATAGATCAGAATGACATCTCACTTCTGCTACTCACAGTGAAGATGTCATCTAGCATGCTTTAGCTAAACGTATTTTATAAACTTAATACATATTCAAGTTCCTTGGTGATTCATCATTGGCCTATCAGGGATTAAGAAAACATCATGAAGAAAGTGACTAATAATTGAACGAAATAGAAGAGAAGGTAAAACGAAATCTATCGAAACATTCAATATTTCCTTACTAAGTGTTTGGATACATGATTGTGTAATGAAGAGATAAAGAAAATATGGAATACAATGAAAAGAGGATAGAAACAGATACAATCCAGTGCCAATGTTTGCACAGATTCCAACGGAGATCTTTGCTTGCCAGATCGGATGGTTCCAATGGCAGGAAGAGCTTCCCTCTCAGGCTTGCTCCACCGGTAGCAGGGGTCTCAGCACAGAGCTTCGATCGGGTATACAGCTGGTCAGATATGAGATTTACCTCTCGGCCTTATCTCTTTCTCTTCCCGGATTTCTTCTTTTCAGCACTCAGCTCAGCCTTTTGCTCTCTAAAATCTTACAACACTTAGCTCAGTATCAAATAACATAATTTTCTCTGAATTCATTGGGGTATTTATAAGAGTAGATCCTTTGACTCCGGCCTTGTGGTCCCCACTTTTGTTATGAAAATTCCGAAGATAGAGGGATATTATTCCTTCTGTTATGCAATTGGATCGTCAAATCTGCATAACGGTTAGCTATACACGTGTCTCCATCCTCCGTTTTTGCGTTGCTCAGTTGCATCTTTCGATCATGGGTTTGCATGCGGTGTTTTTTTATTACCGCATGTTGTCGAAGCATAACTCTGGACCGCCTATCACATTGTGCCGTTACTTCGGTAATCGTCTCTTCATGGTTGACCGATGAGTGCAATGTAACAGAGATGTGTTGATTAGTTTCTCATGAGCCTTGAGCGCAAGTGGTGACTTGGTCTCCTGCAAAACAGAGTAAAGTTTGGCTTGTTCTCCATCTTTTTGGCGTTAGTGGGTGTAATTGCAAACATTTATAATTATTGTCATACTAGGCTAATTTTCATACAATTGGCGCATAATTACTAACTTTTTGCACAATATCTAGATAAGGTGGCATAAATAACTCGTATTTCTACAAGTTATCATTGAGCAAGTCTGAGAGGGAAGCTCATCCATCCATCTGATCCATCCAATCCGGCAAGTAGATCTCCACTCGAATCGGTGCCAAGATGTTGGTGCTTGTTTGTATCTGTTCTATCTCTTTTCATCATTGTATTTCACTTTCTTTATCTCTTCATTCATAAACCATGTATCAAACGCTTAATAGATATATTAAATGTTTCGATTGCTTTCATATTCCATTTTCTGTCTACTTCCGTTCCTTCGTGAATCACTTTCTCCATGATGTCTTCTTAATCCCCTGGTTGTTAATATGAATTAAATGATTACTTGTGTTAAAGAGATAACTGCGTTTAGCTAAAGCATGCTAGACGACATCTTCACCTGTGAGAGCAGAAGTGAAGATGCCATTCTGATCTGTCGAGAGAAGGTTAGAAGAATGCGTTAACTAAAGCGAATAGTACTTCCAGACATGGAAGCAACCTTGTGTTCATTATGTTCATCTCTGATTCACTACAGATATGTGGGAGCGCGGTCGATCACTGAGAGGTGTACACCAAGAGAAAAGCGAAACCATACTTATGGATTCAACGCAATTAAGAAACTTGTGCTGTTTATATTAGTTATCTTTCTCTTTCTGTTTGTACATAAGACTTGCTGCCGCATTCCATGTTCTTTGCATAACCTTCACAACCAGCCTGGACCCCATCATCTTGTATCATGAAGCCTGTATCTTGTATCATCTAGCTTAGGTTTACTGTACTTATTTTGTTATCACATTTTACTGCTTTCCTTTACTTTACCGCAATTTTATATACTTGTACAAACACTCTTTAAAGATTGAAAAACCTGGTCACATATACCACGAACATACCACAATAACCTCAAACAGTCCCTGTGTTCGACCTCGGATCACACCAAGAAACTTGCGGTAGAATTACACTTGGTTCCAACGTAAGGAAACTTGTGACAACGCAAGGCATACTTCAAGAATATTCATAATTAACGCATATCTAGAAGTAGTATCGCATATTTGTCCACATGCTTTAAGATATAAATTCATTCATTCATATCCATATATGCATCCATGCGTTGTGTGACATAGATCAATTTTTGCGTTACAATGGTCCTACCATCAATGCATAGCCTCTTCCCAAAACACTCTTCTTTATGTCCTTTGAAGAGAATTGAGTTCTCATCTGATGTCCTTAGCCCTATTTATAGGCGTCCAAAGGCCTTCCAAGATTGACACCTACTCCTCCATGTGTTACTCTTAAAGATTGCCAACCTTCAGCCCTTTCCACCTCTTGCTTGAGGTGTCTACCAACACAAGGTTTGATCCATGCAAGTGCTGGATGTCTTCCTTCTACATTGCCAACGCATGAGACCAAATTTTCATGTCTCCTCAAGCCTCCACCTCAAATCCTTAAGTCTAAAGATTTCTTCTCAATGAGCCACATGTTAGGATGACGTCTTCCTTATGAGCTCAGCCTTCTGATGCATTCATTCCCTTCAATATGCGTTCACTAGGGTGATTCTCAATGCATACAACTAGCCTAAGGTATCAACGCATAATGTACTCAGAACGCATAGTAGGTCTTCAACACATAGCAATCCTTAGTTTCCCTTAATTTCCAACATAGCACCATCGCAACCCTTAACCATTGCAAGAGCCAACACCATGCGTCCAACCTAGTCTATCGCATGACCTATGTCCAATTCATCCCTCGTGCAAGCCATCACCAACCTCCAACGTATCGCAAGGTCGCAGGGCTTCAACGCATGGCTTAGCATCAACGCATGGCTCACATGGGTCGCATGGCATGAGCGCTTGGCCGACAACTTGGCATCGATGCATCACTCGGCACAGTAGCTTGGCATCGACGCATTGTTTGGCAGGGCTTGCTCATCCATTCGACGCATGGGTGCTGCCATTAACGCATTGTTTGCTCGGTTGCTCAATACATGGGCGCTTCCATCGGCACATCGCTTAGCACGATAGTTTGGCATTGTTCGCAGGGCTCGCTCGGCCGCTCGACGCATGGGCGCTTGGCACACGCATGGGCTGTGCACTGTGCATGGGCGCTCGATGCATGCTACATGCCTTGCTCGTGTCCTCGCCTACCCGGTGCACCCTTGCATGCCTGTGTGCCACCCCAATGCATCACCCGCGGCTGCTTTCCTTCAACCGCATACCACCCTCCAACACATCCCTTCAATTTTCTTCCTTCCAATGCATACCACCACCAATGCATCCATCACAATTCTTCCAACGCATCCATTGAGTCTAATGTGTTGGTCTAACCTCCAAGGCATGCGTCACTCCACTTCCAATTCTCCCTTTGCCCAAGTAATCTCTCCAAGATCTTATGGCCAATGCATAGAAATGCCTAGTCCAACACTTTGTCAATTTTCATGAACTTAAGCTTAACTCAAAGCTACTTAAGGAAAAATCTATCCAACACTTAGAAATTTCCTTCACTTCATCATAGGATTTAACTTTCACCTAGTTAATTTCCTTAACCACCTGCTCAAGTAGGAACAATGGAAATCCAGGTTTCACATGGGGGGGGGGGGGGGTGGGGGGTTCGAGGCGGGTGTGACAAATAGACCTAGTTTCTGAGCCCCGAGTGAAACCTCACGGGATGGTCAGGGGACCCAGAGGTCTAGTTTCTGAGCATGAGGAAGGACCTTGTATAGGATGGTCAGAGGGCTGGCATGCCTAGCTTTCTGAGCCCATCGGTAGGGAGCTATGTGCACATAGAGAACATAGGGAACAAAGGGAACGCAAGAGAGTAAGCATTCATGATTAGTATCTGTTAACTATCTACCGTGCGTGTAGGTAGAGTTTGAGACCAAACTCATTTAAAGCTGAGGTTTGAGTATTAACCTCGTATATATGATATGCTTGTTATTTATGAAATTAAATAAACTTTAGAAGTTGCTTACCACTCACTGAGCTTTGTGAAGCTCATCCTTTTCTTTCATGTTTTTCTTCCCAGGTAGCGAGAGGTGAGGAGTTCCAGGGTGCTGCTAAGGTCAAGGTCTGCCACAACCACAGTCACACTTTTGGGTTTTAGAGTTATTGGTGTAAACATTGTAGTTAAAGTCTTGGAATTGTATAAACATTACATTGTTGTAATAAAATGAGCTTAATCAATCAGTTGTTGTTTATTTCCTTGACTTAAAGTTTATTGAGAGTAAAAAGGTTCAGATAGACAGTAGGTATCACAAAAGGGTGGTATCTACGGTCCTTCACGCCTTTCCTTGGGTGAGGAGGCGGGCTCGGGGCGGGGTGTGACATGATAAACATGAAATTTGTATTTTTTATTAAAGTTGCTGACGATATGTTGTAAGCAGAAATGATGGTGACATTTTGGTCCCGTCCAACCATTTGCTGGATTGTTCATTGTTGTGATGATGCCAACATGTCGATCTAAAATTTAACACACCTCTTCATGTGTTACAATTTTTCTCAAGTATTTTAGGAACCATCCCCATGAGTCTGTAGACTCTTCATCTGCAATGGCGAATGCAAGTGGAAGAAGATGCCCGTTCCAATAGACTGATGTAACAATCAATAATTTTCCTCGATATTTGCTATATAAGTGGGTACCATCTATCTGAATTATCGATTGACATTTATTAAAAGCTTCTATACAAGGACTAAATGCCGAAAATACAAAAGTTAGGATAACATGGCCTTCAGTAAGCGTTTCTTTCACTCTCCACTCTACACGTGTTTCGCGATTGGTCTGCTTAACGATATACAGCCACCTGGGTAACAATTTGTATGACTCATCCCAGTCACCGAACACTTTAGTCGACGCTTTTCTTTTGCCTTCCCACACCCTATGGTAAGGAACATGATATACAAATTTTGATTTTATGTCGGATTGCAGTTGTGCCACGCTGATAGATGGTTTTTCCCTTGCAACATCACAAAACTCTAGTGCAATCATTGACGAATCCAACTGCACATGACTTTGACTCAGTTCTAAATAAAAACATGTATGTTGCTTAACATACTTAGTGATCCCGAACATGAACAAAATCGAATACGAGGATTTTCATGAGCAGCGGAAGGATCATTCCAAATTACAATCGTATATGAAATTTACAATTACAATCACAAATGGAAACAAACGGTTATGCAAAATACAGAAATTACAGCATGCTATACAAAAGATCAAGGACAAGAATCAACACACTTTTGTAGATTCATCTTCTAGTTCCTTGATCACGAATGCTCAATTGCAGCAACACAGCAACACACGAACGCTCATCCAACACAACCGCTACACTGCATAAATGCCACGCAGTCGAACTAAGCGATCGCTAAGGTCACAAACACCCCGAACACCACGAACAGCCTCTACAAAACCTCGATAATGTTGAGTTGAGTATGATACCACCAAGAAGGTGACCTTGGTATTCTCGGTGTGAGAATCCAGAGAGTGGGCTCTGTGTGAACTTGGTTTGAGGCAGAAAAATGGAGAAAACACAATCGTGTAAACGATTGAGCAAGTGGGAGATGGAAGAACCAATCGTATAGGTCGATGCCCAATCATTTAGGAAAAGCTATTGTTCCTCTAGCAAAGGCTATATGATCGTTTAGCTCATCGCTTTACTAAGTGTCTGTCGCCTAAAAACACTCCACGATCGTTTAGCTTACTTCAAGCTGTCGCTTAGTAAATCTCATTTACTTGACAACTATCCGTGAGTATTTTTCGAGATTGGAAATCTCAAAACAACATTGTTTGCAAAAACTTATTAAAAATAGGAAAACATTTTTCCTTTTATCTCACGGTTACCATGAAACTATCAATAACCTCCCACTCAATTGGTTATTAGAGAAAAAGAGATAATTATCCAATAATTAATATTATTATAAATATAAATGATAACTAACTTACCATAATATATTTATAGTCCATAGCTTTAATATTTCATCTCATGAAACATATAAATATAGCTCTTTTTCTATTCCCTGGAACTTAATGTAAATCTCATTTACATTAATCCTCCACTTGATGTATCTCATACACCATACCGACTATATCATATATAATCAAATTACCTCTTTTCAATTTAAACATTTCAATTCAATACCAAGAACTGACTCTCAATTTGAATCCATTGAGCTACGAAGAGGACCTTATGGACCTGTAGCTCGAAGCTCCAACGGTACGTGAATAGCTGACTAAACTCTTTAGTCAAGAGATCCACCATCCGTTAACTACCAGACACTGCACTAAAGACTGACAGCTGAACTCTTCTTACCACAGATATATTATGTGTCCATCTTAACCAATCAATAGTGCGAAAACCCTTCACAGATCGCTCGTAAGTACAGCTCAACCAATAACCGTTATGTCCCTATAGTTACATCTAACTCATTAAGTACCACTGATCCCTCTAATGAACATAAGTCATAGTCCTACTAATCAAAGAACCTTTAAGGGAGCAATCTATCTATTTACCCCTGCTTCCAAAGAGAAGTTGTGGCCACAATGTTCAAGCCCCAGAATCAGCCCTTAAGGGAGCAATCTATCTACTTTCCACTACTTCGGGGAAGGAGTGAATTTCATCTTGTGTAAGTGAGTTCCCAACTCCCAGATCAGACAAGTCCCCAAAAAGGTAGGCATGTTGAGTTGGCATGGCCACTCTCACCTATACTAATCAAAGAACCGCCCTCAATGGCAGGAGTTCCCAAAACACTCAGGATTGAGGTCGTGTCACCTATGATCGTTTAGGTGAGATATAAGTCTCTAGTATCAATGATGTTATATATAGAGTCTAGTCATCTCGTGGTCCGATCTTATACAAACTCTTTGTATAGGACACCCCCGCTCGCATGTCTCCACATGAATGGTCAGGATCTACCATCTGTAGTAGTTTATAACACTTGCAAACCTCTACAAAGCAGGTCGTATCCGTAGTGTCATCAGGATCAGGTATCCCACCTTAATTCTTATACTACAGACCTATTTAGGTTATCACTTAAGGCATGATCCACTTGTGTATCACATACACATGCTTAAGTTTACATAAGATAACCATGGAGCTTTATTTATTGGATATGAGTAAACGCCAAAATGAAATAACAGTTATTTTATTCATAAAACAATGTGTATAATTACAAACAATAAGACTCTGGGAGAATTAGGACACCAATCCTAACAGAACAACCCATGCGATTTTTTCTTTATTATACGAAGTCTCCATTTGCAACCTTCTTCCCATTTCTTACACCGAATTGCCCAAATCGTTAGTGTAGATTCCACAACCTCATATGGTGCGTGACATTTAATAGCAAAATATTCGACCGCGTGTTGTAGCATTTCTTTGTCTTGACAAATCATCCCCTTATACAATTGGGTATTGTCAACATCCACAGGGCCAACAATTGGGTGATGTTCTCGAATGTTATCTAGTACATTCATATCCAAATCATTGATCGTTTTTTAAGGTAACTCATGTTCACGACCATCAAAATCCAACTCTTCAAATTCATCGTCCGTTTCTGTTTTGAAATTTCTATACTGATTGTTAGCCGCCATATCTTCATCATCACATGGCGATGCAACTGACTCCGGATCAGGATCAATATATTGAGTTGGATCTTCAAACTGACTAAAGGGTGCATTCAAGTTTATATTCAACCCTATCCTATTTACACTTACATACAAATGCACTGAATTCGGAAGTGGCATTGCATTTGAGAACATCAAGTTCATAGCTTGTTCATTCGGAATAGGGAATGACATAAACCTTACTGATCCTGATGGTTTTAGATTAAGATGTCTATATATTATTTCTAACTGATTTATTCTCATATCTACACTAAGCGATATCTCAACCATTTCAATGAATTGTTCAAATACAATTTCACTGTTCATATTTATGCTAAAACCCCCACTTGATGGTTGGTCATAATCAACTCCATTAATACCATCAATCATATTACCATTTGTAAACAATATAAATCCCAAACATTTTTCTGCCATTTTCTAAAAAAAAACAAAAACAAACAATACATACTAATTGTTCTACTAATTATCAAACTTAAACAAAAACAGATCACAATAAAAATCACAATAAGAAATATATATAAGAAATATAAGAAATATATTAAAAAAATCACAATAAAAATAACAATAAGGTAAACTTTTTAAAACAAATTTTCAAAGTTAATACTAAAAAAATATTAAGGTTTTTAAACTATAAACATCACATTTTTAAACATAACAATAATTTATACTTTTTAAAACTATTTTTTCAAAGTTAATACGAAAAAAAAATCAAATATCATAAGAAATATATTAAAAAATCACAATAATTTTGTATTAAACTAAAAATATTAAAGTTTTTAAACTATAAACATCAACTTTTTAAATATAACAATAAGGTAAACTTTTTAAGACTATTTTTTTTTTTAAATTTAATACTAAAAAAAAAAGTGTCATAAGAAATATATTTAAAAAATCACAATAATTTTGTATTAAACTAAAAATATTAAAGTTTTTAAACTAGAAATATCAAAATTTTAAACATAACAATAAATTAAACTTTTTAAAACTATATTTTCAAAGTTAATACTGAAAAATTCAAATATCATAAGAAATATATTTAAAAAAATCACAATAATTTTGTATTAAACTAAAAACATTAACTTTTTAAACATAACAATAAACTATATTTAAATACAAACACAATATAAATAAGATTGACATGGTAGGTATAACATAATATAAATAAGATTAACACTGATAACAACTACTAAACTTTGTAAAATGCAATAATACTAAAAGAATAAAACTAATACTAACAAAATCTAATATTATTTAAAATGCAGAAAAAAACATTAACATGGTAGGTATAACATAATATAAATAAGATTAGCCTTTTCCCCTCAAAGTGACAATGGTTTCTCTTTTCTTTGCTATTTGTTATCCGGCAACAAAAACTATGAAAAAAATAAAATATTATGAGAATATGGATCTACAACAAAAACTATGAAAAAATCAAAATATTATGAGAATATAGGAATTTTGTTAATGTTACCTCTTTTATATTCTTTGTTTCCCAAAAAACAACAAAAACTATAAAAAGAATATAATAGTACGATAATAGGAACAAAATTTACAATTATTTTAAAAAAAAATTGAAATTTTGTATAGTAAACGTACAAACCTCATAATTTGATGGACAAATGTAGGGGAAGAAAAAGATTTAGAACAAAAAAAGGGAGTGATTTTTTATAAGTTTTCGAAAGAGGAGAAACCGACAGAGAGCAAATTTTTTTAGAAGTTTTCGAAGGAGAAGATGATGGGTAGTTCGAAGAAGAAAGAGCGCAATCAGATAACAAAGAAGGCAAAATAGAATTGTGATTTGAGAAGTGGAAGGGGGCTTAAAAGCTTATAGAAAACTCGACCCACAGATTAATTTGGGCATTAGGAATTAAAGAGGGAATCTGAGACCGTTGGGAAGGTAAGTTTTTGGCACCGATGGGACGAATCCCTGACCATGCAGAGCGCTTAATTAGGTCGAGGGTTGAACCCTCGACATGACCTTCAATTAGGTCAAGGTTGAATCCTCGACTTGTTCTTTAATTATTTTTGGGTTGAGGGTTCAACCCTCGACATAATATTTTAAACTTTTTCACAACCTCGAAATCTTTAAAACAACTACAAATCTCTAAATACTTTAAAAACAACTCTATTTCACTAAATAGTTTTCTAGACCAAAATATTTTAAAAAAATGTCCTTCATCAACCTCCAAACTTATCAAAGAGTACCTCTGAACGGAAGCAAAATAGTTCCAAACTCATTGTGATAGAAATATCGCATTCACAATCAAGCATACTAGTTATGCATTTAACAATAAATTACAACATGCTTTGAAACTGTAAACAACAAAAGAGCAAGATACATACCAGTTGAAGAACTCTTCTTCGCAAAAATCTCGCTCTCATCAAGGAAGCAAATCTCGCTATCGCTGAGATCATCCAAGCTATCGTCCACCAAATCTCGCTCTCGTCTACCCACGAATGAACTCCTTACGAACAAGGCAGCAGGGAAGACACCACCACTCGGAACCCTCGGTATCCTCGGAGTGAAAATCTAGGAGGTGTGGGCTCTATTGGATTTGGTAGAGGGAAGGAGGAAGGAACGATCGTTTACTACAACCAAGCAAGTGGGAGATATCGAAAGTCTATCGTATAGACGACTGCTTGATCGCTTAGGTAAAGGTACACGATCGTGTAGTAAACTGGGGCTGATCGTATAGATGATCGTTTAGTAAAACACTCGGGCGCACGATCACTTAGAAAAAAGCTAGACGATCGTTTTGGAAATGGGCGCGTGTACACGATCATTTAGTAAACTTTGAATTGTCGTGTACGCTCTTGGTCTGCTAGGCGATAAGCAATGTGTTGGGTTTTATGTCCTAAAACTCGCAGTTTGTAAAATGATAAACATTTTCTATAATCAATAATTGTAAGAAAGTCTAAATCCAATAAACTACGACCCATGACTATTGTATGAGTAGAACTTTATGTGAAGACATAAGAGTGGATCAGATTCGAGTAAATAGTCAAAATGATCTATGGTACATGAATAAGGTTGGGTATCTTATTCTGGTAACACCATTAGATACAGCCTACTCTGTAGTTGTTACAAAGAGTTGTAAAGTGCTACATACGATGTGATCTTAATTCGTACATGTTATGACATGAGGAGTGGGGGCGTCCTATGCAATGAGTTTGCATAAGAACAGGACCAATAAATAAGTCACTCTTACTTTATAACGTTGTTTACTGTTTCAGACTGACTATTTCACTTAGATGACCTAGGTAACTCGATCTTAATCCTGAGCTAAATATGAACTCCGGTTATTTGGGATTGCCCTTAGATTTTCATAAGTGAGGGTTGACTCAACATGCCGACTCAATAAGACTCCCATTTCAGGGGTAAGGCCAGATAGATAGTTGGGGACATAGGGTGCAAGACGAAGTTCACGCTTACTCGATTTAGGGATAGGAGAAAGGTTGTTCTCTCAAGTAATGAATCCAGGTCTTGAACAAGGGGCCTCATCCTTTCACTGAGGCTGAGTAAGTTTAGTTTAGTGATTGGATTACAAACCAATTGTTCATTAGAGGATCCGTAGGGACTTGAGGAATAAGATGTAATCTCAGGGGTAAAACAAATATTTGACCCAGCCGTTATTACGAACATCCTGTGAAGGGTCGACTTACTGATTATGGTTAAATCATGTGGACATAATATATCTACAGTGAGGGGAGTGCAACTATGGGCTTTAGTGGAGTGATCCAGGAGTGATCAATTAGTTAACGAATGAGATTAATTTGGTCTAATTACTTAGAGGTGTATATGGTTCTGGTTGGGCCGAGTTGGAAGAATTTTGTGGACCAACCCAAAAAATCGGGTTGGCTAATAATGAACCCTATCAGTTCATTTTTAAGGGTCAACCTAACCCAACCCAAAATTTTCGGGTTGGGTCGGGTTGGGTCACCAGTTCTTTTTTTTTTTTTTTTTTTGAATTTAGATGTTCTTCGGTTACTTCCCGTTCTTAGTTCCATAGAACAATTTGATTTTGTAGGTCAATAAACCTCCATATTTAAAAAAGTGAACTAATTCTAAATATATTACCAATTAATAAAAATTTAATAATAAGAAACATGTAATATTGTAATCTATGTGAAATTTTAACATTTACATTAAGATACAACCACCATAAATTCAATATAAACTTGAAAAGAAACTTCCTCAAATAATTCAATTCAAATGTTCAAGTTCAAAGTCTCTACTCAAAATATTCAAGTCTACATTCAAAATAGAAACAAAATGTCCAAGTTTAATAATGACTTGTGGCCTATTACATAAAATTCTAAGTTCAATAATAACATTCAAAAGCTCCAAGTTCAATAATAACATTCAAGAGCACCAATGCACCATGAGGCATGACGAATGACTTGAGTGAGTTTTCTTCGTCATCTTTGATCTTTTCACTTCTCATTCTCAATGCCTGAAAAAATGATAAATACATTAAACCAAGAGGATCATTTATAGGTAATAATAACATTTGATCTTATGGTAGTAAAACTTACCATTAAAATCATCATTAAGCTCCAAATCCAATTTCTTATTTCAAAAGGATAGAAGATGATGGACTCTCTACAAAAAAAATCATGAAAAATTAAATATATTAATTATATGAGCATAATACATGTTAGATATGTACAAAAAAAATCATTTAATTACCTGACTCAATATTTTCACAAGTCTCTAACTCTTCAAGTTGTGGATGGAGATCTAGTAACACTGAGCCACCACGAATCCAATTTTGTGTACATATCAAGGCCTCCACTGTTTTTGGAGTCAAAGAACTTCGAAAGGAAACAAGAATCCTCCCTCCTATACTAAACGCAGATTCAGAAGCGACTGTAGATATCAAAACTACCAAAACATCTCAAACAATTTTTGATAAAATGGGATATTTGTAACCATTCATTTTCCACCAGTACAATATCTCAAAATCATCTTTATCTTCTATAACCTTGTCAGAAAAATGAGAAGTCAAATCATTCTCCACTTCCAATGAACTTTCTTCTTCTCTCAATCTCTTAAAAGTTATCCATGGATCATCTATTTCTTCGTCCGTCCCATGATCATCTTCATTTATAGTGACAGTTTTTTATTGTTGAGAATCATTGATACTATGACTATCTCGAGGAGAAGTGTTATGTGATTTGTAAAAGTCATATAGACGATACAAATATAATTTCACACTCTCAACCATATCCTTAACCACATCACTGTCATAAACATTGGAAAGACAATAATTCAAGTACTTTAACTTATACCGAGAATCAATCACCATAGCCACAACATCAATTTATTCATTTTTTCAAGCGAACCCCAATACTTATCAAACTGTTTCTTCATATTCATAGCCATCATACTTAGACTGAGTTGGTACTGTTGCTCCATTTGTTTAAAGCAAGCTGAATTTTATTAATTTTCTTATAACCAATATTAGAAGTCACATATGAAGATCCATTTATCGTTGTGGTGGTTTCATAAAACCTTTTTAAAAACTTAATAAACACACCTACAGTCAACCATCCGATGTACTTGGGGGCCTCAATCTTTTATTTCCACGATCATCTTCCTCGAAGTAATCAACAAAATCTGAGTCCTCTTTCTCCTCCTCTAAAGTTCTAAAAGCTTTCTCAAATTTAATTGCATGTTCAAGCATTAAATAAGTAGAATTCCACCTAGTTTCCACATCTAAACAAGCAAAAGCCTTATACTAAATTTTTTCTTGTTTCACACAAGCTTTAAATTTTTCCATTCTCTTAGCTGATGATCGAACATATCTCACAGCATTGAACACTGGCAATAGAATCATGCATATCTTTTAGTCCGTCATTCACAATAAGATTAATAATGTGGGCACAACACCTCATATGTAATAGTTCTCCATCTAAAACAACCGATTTCCAACTTTTAAGTCTTCTCTTAACATAAGAAATAGCCACACCATTAGAACTTGCATTATCAAATGGAATTTTTTTTTCAATCCCCTATTCCAACAAACAACTCACAATCATCTTCCCAATAGTCTCCCCCATATGATTAGCAACTTGACAAAAACTCAAAATTTTCTTATGCAAAACCCATTCAGAATCAATAAAATATGCAGTGATGACCATGTAGTTCACATTTTGTAGCGAAGTCCATGTGTCGATAATAAGACAAACTCTATGAGAGCTTTTAACTAGAAATGATTTCAACTTTTTTTTCTCCTCAAGATAAAGTTGATATACATCTCCAACGATTGCGACTCTCGATGGAACACCAAACTTAGGACACGAAACACTACAAAAGTGTCCAAAATCCTCTGTCTCAACAAATTTGAACGAGAACTCATTCATAATTGTCATCTTAGCACATGCTAGTCTACACGCTTGTTGGCTAAACAATGTCGTCACAAAGTAAAAATTACTAGCATTGACTCCTTTTCCATCATTTGAAGGTACGAGAGTTAGGGTGGTTTGTCATTTTTCTTCTTCTTTATATGGGTACTTTTTACATTGATTTCTTAAGTGCTTCCACAAAGTACTAGTTCCACAAGTATTACTATCACATGCGTAATCTTTACCACAATAGTTACACTTGCACCTAGCTCCATCATTAGCACTTGCTTCCATTTTTGTGAAATGATCATACACAGATGAGTTGGTTTATTAGGTCTCTTTCGATTGGACTTGGGAGGTAGAGGTGGTATATTTTTAGGAGTTTGGTTAACATTAGGAGGGGAAGAGGAGGAGAAGAAGGAGGCATTTCATTATTACCGGTACCACTTGCATTACCACTACTATTGTCCATCTATAAAATAAATGAAACTAATAAACAACTAATTACACCTACCTATACAATTAAAAAAAAAACACTAGCTTCTCAATCAATGACACATAAACAGTATATGTACACAATAAAAATTAAATTATTTTACTCACGAGAAAGTTTGAAAATGGTGATTCGGCAGTGTCTGATTCCATGTCCGTTGTGACGACTTTAAAGAATCTAACTGTTCTCAAGACACTACGAGATTGAACAAAAAA
This sequence comes from Benincasa hispida, assembly GCF_009727055.1. NCBI lineage: Eukaryota > Viridiplantae > Streptophyta > Magnoliopsida > Cucurbitales > Cucurbitaceae > Benincasa > Benincasa hispida. The sequence continues at coordinate 77,590,336 of NC_052349.1, forward strand.
AGTTATTAATAAATCTCTGTTTGAATGGAATAACGATTTACAATTCAAATGAAAGCTCTAATAATTTACAATTGAATGGCACAAAAAAAAAAAAAAAAATTGGACAACAATCACGTTTGAATGAAACAAAAATTAATTTATTAATCAATCATGGTTGAATGGAATTACGATTTACAATTCAAATGAAAGCTCTAATAATTTACAATTGAATTTGAATGGAACAATTGAATGGCACAAAAAAACTTGGACAACAATCACGTTTGAATGGAACAAAAATTAATTTATTAATCAATCATGGTTGAATGGAACAAAAAAAAATGGATAGCAAAGCAAATGAAACCTCTAATAATTTACCGTTCAAAACTATCAACATTACAACACAATAATCTGTACAAATGTCTAAAAAAACAGAAGAAATAGCCTATACAATCACAAATCCCAAATAAAACCCCCAAAATTAAATAGATAAGCAAAAGTACCAAAAAAATGTACCGAAAGCGAAAGCGTGAGTTGGTACCGGAACTGGAAGCGAGGGGACTGAGGGAGACTGGGTTGGAAGCGTGAGGCGTGGGCCGGATCTGACGAGGTGGAGACCGGATCGGAAGCAGAGGGTTTTTGTTCGGCTAAGATCGGATTGGAAGAGGTGAGGGTTTTCGTTCGACGAGGCGGAGACCGGATTGGAAGAGGTGAGGGTTTTGAACGGGAGCGATAAGGGCGAGCGAAGAAGGCTAGGGTAAGGAGAGCGATGAGGGCGAGGCGACTGACTGGCGACTGGCGAGGGTTTCTTCGAGTTTGGAACTTCGGACTTCAATTTCAGATTTCTGTTTTGTTTTTTTTTAATACATATAATATATATATATTAAAAGCGGATGTAAGCATCACTTTTCTCTCACTCTCACCGTGTGACGTGCAAGAGCACTCTCTCTTTTCTTTTGCTTTACTTTATATATATATATATATATATATTCAGGTCAGGTCGGGTCGACCCGACCCGGATTTAAGATTTTTGAAAATTTTTAACCCAACCCAACCAAACCCTTACGGTTTGGGTTGGGTAATCCGGGTTGGTCGGGTTATCGGGTTTTTTGAAACACCCCTACAATGAGTTTAGCCAATTAATCTCGAATTGTTGGAGCCCATGATCTGTAGGTCTGCGAGGTCCCCTTACTAGCTCGTAACGGACTAGCTCTAGAATAGCGTGATAAGTTAATTTGCATCGTTCAAACTAGAATTAAGAGAATTAGTAATTATATGAGATATAATTACATGTTTAATTTGAGAATTAAACGAAATAGGAGGATTTATGTGTATTTAAATATGATTTAAATATATAAAGATGGATTTGTGTTAAAATTAATTTAATATTTGATATTAAAATAATTAAGTTTTATTTAATAATTAATTTATGAAATTAATTATTTTGTTCAGTTTTAAAATCAAAATAGATTTTATAAAATCATTTTTGATTTTATGATAAAATTGAAAAAGAAAAAAACAAATCACACAAAATGGAAAAAGAAGATTTTCCATTATCCATCTCCTTAGTTGCTCACTCAAATGACATTCACTTTACCTTGTCTTCTCCAAGCATGAGTTGCAACTCATGCAACTCTCTCCTTTGCATGTTGATCTGCATTATAATGAAGAGATTGGAGTGAAAATCGGGCATGCAATCTATAGAGAATTTGAGAGAAAATTTGGTTTGAAGAAAGAGTTCTTCAACAAGATTACTGTAGTGAGCATTTCTCCTTCATCCCTTGATTCAAGCTTGTTTTGAGTCCCACAATTCAATCTAGAGCACCAAGAGAATAGTGGGGAAGATCTTGAGGTCGTCTGCAACAAGATTTGGAGAAGATAGCAGCTGAAGAAAGAGCTTTGAAGAAGTTCTACAAGAGGTATGTTTTGAAACTCACTTGTTTTTCTACAAGAGCATGCTTTATATTTTGCAAAAATTAGTGACTTTGAGTGCTTAGATGATCCTTGTGCTTTTGCTGTTGTTGATACAATCCTACACAATGTACTCAATCGGTGAGCGAGTATTAGAATTTTTTGCAAAATAAAAACCATTTTCATTTTATCCTTCAGTTACAAAAACTAAAAGCAACCTCCCACTATCTTATTCGGTTATGGAGAAAAAACCGCAAACAACTATCCCATAATTATTGAAATTAGAAAATAAATATGTATTATATTTATAACCTATTGTTTAATATCACATCATATGCAACGTATGAACCATAGTCCTTTTCTCCTCCACTAGATATATATCATATTTGTATCCTTTTCCTCCAATTAATGTATCTCATACATCATGTCAACTATATCATATATAATTGACCAGTTCAATCATATCATATATAATCAAAGTCCCTCTTGTCAATTTGAATATTTCAAACTAACCCAAAAACTGATTCTCAACTTGAATCCATTGAGCTACCAAGGGACCTTATGGACCTATGCTTCAAAGCTTCAATGGTACGTGAATAACTGACTAAACTCTTTAGCCACGAGATCCACCATCCGTTAACTGCCAGGCATTCCACTAAAGGCTGACAACTGTACTCATCTCACCACAGATATATTTCTATGTCCATCGGATATAACCAATCAACAATGCAATAATAACCCTTCACAGATGCTCATAAGTACAGTTGGGCCAATTTACCTTTTTGTCCTTGTAGTTCCATCTAACTTCTAAAGTAACACCGATCCCTCTAATGAATAATACAACATAGTTCTACTATGTGTGGATACCTCTTGGGCTCTGAGAAGGTGTATGGCGCCACATCGTTCAAGCCTTGGAATCAGCCTTTAAAGGAGCAATCTATCTACTTACCCCTGCTTTGAGGAAAGAGTGAATTTCATCTTGTGTAGCTCACAGCTCCCAAATCAGACGAATCCCCAAAGTTGTAGGTTTGAGTCGGTGATCTGGCCACTCGCACTCGTGCAAATCAAAGGACTGCCCTCAAAGGAAGGAGTTCCCAACTGACTCAGGATTGAGGTCATGTTACCTATGGTTATCCTAGTGAAGTGAAGTCTCTGTCATGAACGTTGTTATATAACAAGACTATAACACTTTGTGGTCCAGTCTTATACAAACTCCTTTGTATAGGATGCCTCCGCCCGCATGTTTCCACATGAATGATCAGGATCAGACCATCTGTAGCAAGTCATACACTTGTAACTATTCTACAAAGCGGGTCGCATCTGTAGCATTACTAGGATAATGTTTCCCTCCTATATCCATATACTATAGACCATTTTGTTTATCACTTAAGGCATGGACCACGCTGTATCTCCACAAACATGCTTAAGTTACAACGACAACCAGGGGTCTTAGTTTATTGGTTTGTGATAAAGCAATTAAAACATTCAATGTTCCATAGACAAAAGTAAGAAAAATATCATATATTATTACATCACAAGAGTTTGTTCAATACAGTGTTTACAAACTACAGGACCCAACGAGAGTTTTAGGGCATCATCCCCAACAATCTCCCACTTGTCCTAAAGTGAGTGGGGTGTACAAACAACTAGTACAAAACAATAAATTAGGGCACTAAGCCCAGTACAAAAATCTCCCACTTGCATTAGTCCATCCGCGGGTAGTCCTGTAGACCCATGCTCTGAAGGTGACCCTAAAAAATGTAGCCGTGAGAGCTTCGTAAACGGGTCAGCAACTCTTGTTGTTCCAAAGCGATCTTCGTGACTATCATGTCCCCTCGATGCACTATCTCGCGGATGAGATGATACTTTCGCTCTATATGTTTGTCGCGCTTCCTGAGCCAAACGACCTTCTTAGCAGCTTCACAAGTCGCTACATACTCGGCCTCCATCGTGGAGTCGGCAATGCACCCCTGCTTAATGTTTCACCACACTACTGCTCCTTCATTCATAGTAAAAACTGACCCTGAAGTGGACTTCCCAGAGTCCTTATCAGTCTGAAAGTCAGAATCCATGTATCCAGTAAGGATTACATCCCTAGTTCCATACACAAGCCTATAGTCCCTTGTTTTCCGAAGTACTTGAGGATGTTCTTGACTGCGGTCCAGTGACCCTGTCCTGGATTAGACTGATACCTACTGTAGGATTGTATCAATAGTAGCAGAAGCAAAAGGATCATCTAAGCACTCAAATTCACTAATTTTGGCATAATATAAAGCATGTTTCTGTAGAAAAATGGGTTTCAAGACATACCTCTTGTAGAACTTCTTCAAAGCCCCTTCTCCAGCTGCAATCTTCTCCATATCTTGTTGTAGAACACCTCAAGATCTTCCCCACTATTCTCTTGGTTCTCTACATTTAGTTTTGGGACTCAAAACAAGCTTGAATCAAGGGATGAAGGAGAAAAACTCACTGCAGCAACCTTTGTTGAAGAACCTTTCTTCAAACCAAAATTTCTCTCAAAATTCTGTGGATTGCATGCCCGATTTTCACTCCAACCTTCTCATTTGTTGCAGATCAACATGCAAAAAAAAGAGCTGCATGAATTGTAGCTCATGCTTGGAGAAGACAAGGCGACGATAATACAATATGTGTGAGCTACTTGGTGATGGATAATGGAAAAATCCATTTTTCCATTTTCTGTTTTTGTTTTCCAATTTTTCCAATTTTATCTAAAACTCAAATTTTGATTTAAAAACCTATTTGATTTTAAAAATGAAAAATTAATTAATTCAATAAATTAATTATTAAATAAAACTTAATTAATTTAATATCAAATGTTAAATTAATTTTAACACATATCCATCTTTATATATTTAAATCATATTTAAATATATAAATTCTCCTATTCCATTTAATTCTAAAATTAAACATAATTATATCTCATATAATTACTAATTCCCTTAATTCTAATTTGAACGTTTCAAATGAACTTATCACGTTATTCTAGAGCTAGTCCGTTACGAGCTAGTAGGGGGACCTCGCGGACCTACAGATCACAGGCTCCAATGATCCGAGATTAATTGGCTAAACTCATTAGACCAAATTAATTCCCATTCGTTAATTAATGGGTCACTCCACTAAAGCCCATAGTTGCACTCCCTTCACTATAGATATATTATGTCTACATAATTTAATCATAATCAGCAAGTCGACCCCTTCACAGGTTATTCGTAATAACGGCTGGGTCAAATATCTGTTTTACTCCCGAGATTACGTCTTATTCCTCAAGTCCCTACTGATCCTCTAATGAACAACTGGTTTGTGATCCAATCACCAAACCAAACTCTCCCAGCATAGTGAGAGGGTGGGGCCCCTTGTTCAAGACCTGGATTCAGTACTTGAGAGAACAACCTTTCTCCTACCCCTAAATTGGGTAGGCGTGAACTCCGTCTTGCACCCTATGTCCCCAGCTATCTATCCGGTCTTACCCCTGAAATGGGAGTCTTATTGAGCCGGCGCTGTTGAGCCAACCCTCAACTATGCAAATCTAAGGGCAATCTTGAATAAACTGGAGTTCATAGTTAGCTCAGGATTAAGATCGAGTTACTTAAGTCATCTAGGTGAAATAATCAATCTTAAATAGTAAATAGCGTTATAAAGTAAGAGTGACTTATTTCTTAGTCCCGATCTTATGCAAACTCATTGTATAGGACGCCCCCACTCCTCATGTCATAACATGTACGAATTAGGATCACATCGTATGTAGCACTTTATAGCTCTTTGTAACAACTGTAGAGTAGGGCACATTCGATGGTGTTACCAGAATAAGGTACCTAACCTCATTCATGTACTGTAGATCATTTTGACCATTTACTCGAACCCGATCCACTCTTATGTCTTCTGATGACATGCAGAAATGCATTTTATCTTAGGCTTTTTATTTAGAATTATGAGGGCTGTTAAGCATAATATGCGGCAATTATGTTAGGAATTCATGAGAAAATGAGTTTGTAGCATTTGACACTAAGAATCTCGACTAACCTATTATTATGAGTTATTATGCATTCAATTGTCTATTTTTGTAGCTAACGCAGGAAGTGGACGCAAACGCGGAAGCCAGGCTACCGCATAGACGACCGCATGTGGAGAAACTCTCCATCGCAAATTTGAACGCATACGATCAACGCATGGGTGTTACGATCATCAAGCGATTGTGGTTATTGTGTAGAAGTTACGGTAATGAAGCGAATGCGGTCATTTCAAGATTGCGGCTACACGATAACGCATAATAGTTGAATCACCGCAAGGTTGGTGGAATGAACGCATCAATGCATATCTCGGGAAAATCAAAAGATGTTGACATTTCACCTACCACGCAGCTAGCAGTAGAGATTCAAAAAAGGACTAACGTGCCGCGAATTTCAGAATCAGAGCAGTCCATTAATGCTATCGGTGATCAAGATCTATAAATAGAAGTCGTTGAGCTGAATTTCAACTTATCCAGGGTTTTTCGCCTTAGGGCGGATCCCTGTGATCCAGACTAATGCGTGAGAAAGAAACTTGAGAGTTCTTCATCTCCTTCATCCATTCCGAGTGACGATCGCAGCCTTCGTCGTAGTTAGATCTCGAGAGAGTCAGCTCCACCACCCATCTATGGCACCACCGAGAGGTGTGTGTTATGCGAGTGTGTGAGAAAACCTTTTTTGCTTAGTGTGAAGCTGTAGCAACGCCTATCTATAGGCGGACGCAACACTTATCTATGAGTAAAGTTAGCAACAACTAACTGCCTGGGAGGGTAAGTGGTTGGTCGCGTTAAGCAATGTAAGCAAATATTCACTGGAGATAGGAATAATCTTACGTCAACCAAGTTTATACGGTTACCTTATCTTATGAGTGCATCATTCATCACTTAGGCATACTTGGAAGAGTAGTCTAAAATCCAAATCTAAGACTCGAGAGAGCGGATTGGAATGTATAAGCAAGAATGGGGAACTTAGGAATAAGCTTCGTTTGCTATTACACAGCGTATGCACCATACGGAGAGGATATTACATGCATCCAAGAAGTAAGATATGGTGGCTGTATGCAGTCAACTCAACCCTTTTTTCATACACACCGCATACGTTCTAGATTTAGGCTCAAGTGTGTAAAGCATGATCGTATAGCTTGTGTTGGCTGAGGTTGCCCTTGTGGTCACTCTTAAGGGTTGCGATGAAGACATCTTCACTTTTTATCTATTTTCCCATCCATTTATTTCACGTCAATAGTTGTCGTGTCTCTACCTCTCATTCATACTTCTCATTGCATTGTCTGTTAGTTAGAAGTAGGAGTAGTGTTAGCATAGAAACCCCCTCCATCATTCTTTTATTCAACCGCCGTATACACATTACCGCATACGTCTAGCTACAAGTCCCTGAGTTTGACCTCGGATCACCCGAGAAACTTGCATTCGCGTTATACTTGGCATGAGTGCAAGAAAACTTGTGACAAGAGTGCACAGTCATCGCATACATTCGTTAACGCATAGTTCATTTCAACGCATGACCACTGACGCATGATAATCAACACATACATTAAGAACATTCATTGCATATTGCGTCCCACATGATTTTAGCCATCAAGTTTTTGGCGGCTAATTTCATGTCATTATCTCCGCATAAAGTTCAAGTACTCATACAATAGTCATGGGCCTTAGTTTATTGGATTTCGACTTTCATACAATTTATGAGATCAATAACAAGTATATTGATAATAGAAAATGTTTATCATTTTACAAACTGCAAATTTTAGGACATAAAACCCAACACCTACTGACTATTCCCACAGTATAGCAGATGTCTGGTCTAGTACAAAGCATCGCATACATCAAATTGCCAACGACAGATGCATATGGGACCCGTTTCATCTCTTCAACCTCTTAAGGCATCTTAGGACACATTTCCTTAGACTAAGTAACTCCATCCCTGAATGGCAGTAGGCCCCTTTTGGAGTTCTGATCGAGTACTTGAGCAATATCTTGTCAATGTACGATGCCTGAGATAGCGCTAGCACTTTGTTCTTACGATCCCGAAAGATCTGTATACCAAGAACAAACTAAGCCTTTCCCAAATCTTTCATTTGGAATTGGGCCACTAGCCAGTTCTTAACTGCAGCCAATAGTCCTACATCATTCTAAATGAGTAGGATATCGTGTACATACAACACTAGGAAAACTATTGAATTGTTGATGATTTTCTTGTAGACACAAGCCTCATCAACGTTTTGGTCAAAGCCGTACAATTTGATCACAGTATCAAATCGAATATTCCAAGATTGGGACGCCTGTTTCAGCCCATAAATGGACCGATTTAGTTTGCAAACCTTTTGCTCTTGACCTTGGGGAATGAATCCCTCGGGTTGCACCATATAAATGGTCTCCTCAAGATTGCCATTTAGAAAGGCAGTCTTGACGTCCATTTGCGAAATCTCATAATCATAATACGTGACAATGGACAGGAGGATGCAGATCAACTTCAACATGGAAATAGGTGAGAAAGTCTCCTCATAGTCGACTCCCTCCACCTGGGTATAACCCTTTGCCACAAATTGAGCCTTGAACATCTGCACCTTCCCATCGGCACCCTGTTTCCTCTTGTAGATCCATTTATAACTTATAGGTCTTACCCCATCAAGCTGATCTACAAGATCCCACACTGTGTTGAAGTACATCGACTCCATCTCGAGATCCATGGCTTTGACCCATTCATCCCGGTCAACATCCTCCATTGTCTTTTGATAAGACAATGGATTCTCAACGTCACCATCGACTACCATAGCCATGATTTTCGTGAAACCCAGATAGCGAATAGGTGGGTTCGCAACCCTCCCACTGCGTCGAGGCTTCCTCAACTCTTGATGTGGAATCGACCTACCAGATGAACTATCATCAACAACTCTTGCTGTTGAAATAGGCCCTTCAACAACTCTTGTTGAAGTTTCAGTAGTTTCATTGGAAAGCTCACGAAACACGATCTTACCACGTAGATTGTGCTCCCTAATATGATCCTTCTCCAGGAAGGTAGTGTTCGTTGACACAAACACTCTATTTTCCGTAGGATCATAAAAGTAACCCACTCGTGTACCTTTGGGGTAGCTTACAAAGAGGCACAACCTCGGTCGTGGTTCCAATTTCTTTGGATTAGCTTTAAGTATATGTGCTGGGCAACCCCATATGTGGAAGTGACGAAAACTAGCTTTACGCCCGTTCCACAACTCCGAGGCAGGAAAAATAGTTTCCAATTACCCTAAGTGAAAAAAAAACTTTTATTTCACAATGATGCCTCAACGAGGCAGGAAAAACGTCACCGTTGGGGTGATTAGATGCCCCTTCACTGGATGAGACACTCTCAACTATTAGGCAGAAACAACTCTTGTAACTGCACCTAACAGTCACCATTCGTTCGGTTCAGAACTGTTAATCCATAACAATTCCACGTAAGTGTAACCCCTCATTTTTAACCCTAGAGTCCTGCCCTAATGCGCCCACCATAGGAAAAGAACAGATTACGACAAGAGATTAAAACGACCTTATCCTATACAGAAGATCAGATAAAGAAACGTGCAAAACTGCCATCCTATAGGGGGGCACTCCCAGGGTATCTCGAGGTGATGCACAGAAACTTTATCCAACCTAACGAGAGTGACTGTGGGATATACTGTCGTACGCCCTACTCTCACTTACTATAAACATTCTCTCCATCCACCCTGATATTGACCTACCCAAACACCATCCTTTAGGGGGACACTCCCAGGGTGCCATGTGGCTGAGGATAGATCTCACGGTGTGGACAATAAAAGGAGAAACATGAAGAGGTTTAAATGAAGTATCATATACCTCAAGTACCTCCCACTGAATGTTCTACCTAGAGGTTCATTAACTTAGACCATTTGGCTACTAATTTTAATCTAAGTTAGTTTAATTTCCTAAAAAACAACGTTTGTCTTTGAAATTAAACAAGTTCAAGTAGTCACATTAAACTCTTTAATGAACTGTCCTCAAAATTGTATGCATGCATCAAATCTATCTAATTCATCTTTCTAGGTAGGTTCCCAAGTAGGGGTGTTCCGTTTCTGTCACCTTAAATACCCCAGTCTAGACAGAACCTGCCTTAGACAAAAGGTCCCTTATAGATAAATTTGCTACATTTTAACCTTTTATTAGTCAATTTAATCCTATCAAATTGATTAAAAGATTAAGCCTTAGGTTACTAATCTCATTAAAATCGTGATCTTAGGTCTATCTCCACCAAGTTTTAAAACATTTTTAAAACCATGATTTAAGCCTAAGTTTTCATGCATGCCTTTCTTATAGATTTTAGTTCTAATTTCCTTATAACTCTTATAAAAGAAACAACTAAAACCATATATATTGCCACACAACTAGGTATTTATAACATTTATAAATTTAACCTATGTGTCATGCTTCATGCAATGTCCATTCATTACTATATATAATTTTATCAACCTGGCTCTAATACTAATTGAAGGAACTCTTATCAAAGAGTACCTCTAAGCGGAAGCAAGATCGTTCCAAACTCATTGTGATAGAAATACCGCATTCGCAATCAAACATACTAGTTATGCATTTAACAATAAATTATGGCATGCTTTGAAACTTTAAACAAAAAAAGAGCAAGATACATACTAGTTGAAGAGCTCTTCTTCGCAGAAATCTCGCTCTCGTCAAGGAAGCAAATCTCGCTGTCGCTGAGATCGTCTAAGCTATCGTCTACCAAATCTCGTTCTCGTCCACCCACGAACAGACTCCGAATGAACAAGGCAGCAGGGAAGACACCACCACTCGAAACCCTCGATATTCTGGAGTGAGAATCCAGAAGGTGTGGGCTCTATTGGATTTGGTAGAGGGAAGGAGGAAGGACAAATCGTTTACCACGACCAAGCAAGTGGGAGATATAAGAAGTCTATCATATAGACAACTGCTTGATCGTTTAGGTAAAGGTACATTATAGATCGAACCATGTCCAATAGGGTTTGATTTCTCCTTTCTGATACACCATTCTGCTGAAGTGTTCCAGGTGCCGAGAGTTGGGATACAATTCCATGTTCAATCAAATAGTCTTGGAATTTTAGATCTAAATACTCTCCACCTCGATCAGATCAAAATGTTTTAATAGTCTTATTTAGTGCGTTGTCAACTTTAGCCATGTACTCCTTGAAATTTTCAAGGGCTTCAGACTTATGTTGCATTAAATAAACAAACCCTTGTCTAGAATAATCATCAGTAAAAGTGATGAAATATTCAAACCTTCTTCTTGCCTTAACATTCATCGGACCACAGAGGTAGGAATGTCCTGTTGGATTTTATGTCCTAAAACTCGTAGTTTGTAAATTAATAAACATATTATGTTTTGCTTTTCGATAAAATTGTTATTGAAATTGTAATCTTGAATCCAATAAACTAAGGTTCTGAGGCTATTTAATGTAGTTTGAACTTTATGTAGTGACATAAATGTAGATCAAGTTCAAATATATAGCCAAAATGGTCTATAGTATATGAATAAGGTTGGGCACCTTATCCTAGGGACACTTTGGATGCGGCCCACTTTGTAGTTAGTACAAACGATGTGATCCTGAATCATTCATGTGGAGACAGAAAGTGGGGGCAACCTATGTAAAGAGTTTACGTAAGACTAAACCATGAAATAGTCACTTTTTACGTTCTAAATGCCGTTTTATGTATAAAACTGACTATTTCGTTAATTGATGACCTAGGTAACTTAATCTTAATCCTGAGCTAACTATGAACNATGACCTAGGTAACTTAATCTTAATCCTGAGCTAACTATGAACAACTGTTCACTCAGAATTATCCTTAGATCTGCATAGGTGAGGGCAGCTCATTATCGCTGGCCCAATAAGCCTCCCATTTCAAGGGTAAGATCAGGTGGATAGCTGGGAATATAGGGTGCAAGACAGAATTCACTCCTACCCGTTATAGAGATAGTAGATAGGTTGTTCACTTTAGTACTGAATCCAAGTCTTGAACAAGGGGCCTCACCCTCTCCTTGGCCCGAGAGGGGTTCGGTTTATAGGTTGGACCTTAAACCAATTGTTCATTAGAGGATCAGTAGAACTTAAGGAACAAGATGTAGTCTTGGGGGTAAAACGGTTTTTACGACCCAATCGAGATTACGAATAACCTGTGAAGGATTAGCTTACTAATCATGGTTATATCAAATGGACACAATAATATCTAGAGTGAGGGGAGTGCAACTACGGGACTATAGTGGAATGACCCGTTAGTTAACGGATGTTGATTAGCTTCATCTAAAAGAGTTTTAACCAGCTAATCTCGGAACGTTGGAGCCCATGATCTATAGGTCCATTTGGTTCCCCTACTAGCTCATATGGAATAAACTTAGAACAGTGTGATAAAATAATTCAAATTGTTCGATTTAGGTGAAGAGAGAGAAACCGAAAAGTATATGTGATATAGTGGTCGATTTTTCAGTTTAGAGATACAGCTTTAATATTTAAATGTGATTTAAATATCAAGAATATGAATATGTTCATATTCGGAAGCTCGAAAATAATGGAAGTGGTCAAAGATGTAAAAAGTCAAAGAGTTGACTTTTGACTTTGAAAAGTTAAACTTTGACCGACCTTTATTCAAATGTGATTTGAATTTTGAGAAAATGAATGCAGATTCATACTCGGGAGGTCAAAATTAGTCAACATGGGAAAAATCATAAAAAGTCAAAATGTTGACTTTTTTGTCAAAGTTTGACTTTGACAAAATGATTATTTTGCCCTTTGACTAAAGTTAGTGGGAAAATCCAAACTTTTGTTGGATAATTCCACGAACAAAATAGTGGGCTAGGTGTTGGCTTATAGTGGAGACATTAAGCCCACTTAGATAGTGGATTCTAGGTGTTGGGTTTTTATGAATTGATTTCAGGCAATTTTGCATGGCCTTTTTCTATAATAAATATGGGTTTTGAATTTGGATTAAAGACTTTTGCCATTTTTTGCCAAAATAGTTTTCAAAATTTGGGCCGAAAAAAAAACTCTTTTCTTTGAGTGAAGTTCAAAAAAAAAAAAAAAAAAAAAAAAAACCCAAACCAAAAGAAAATCCATTTCTTTTTCCATCTCTTTCTCTCTCTCGGTTTTCTTCATCCATCAGGTCCCACAACCCAGTTCTGAGTCCAGAGGATAGTAGGTCAACTCTAGTGGTGGTTTGGAAGAGTTCGGGTCGAGATTCCGCGAGGAAAAGCAGTTTTTGGGAGCTTCAAAGGTAAATTTTAATTACTGTTTTTTCCTTCAAATTGCATGCTAATTTCCTTTTAATTAAAAGCAATTAGAGTGTAATTAGATCCTTATTTCACTGCGTATGTCTCATGTTCCATCATGTCCAAGTTCTAAAGGTTCATTGGCCTTGTGACCTTTTCCAGTAAAAGATATTTTAGTCATTTTGCCTTTAAGACATGACTCACACACAGGTAAAGAACTTTCTTCTAACTCACTTAGAAGTCCATTCTTGACCAATCTCTCAATCATATTGAGATTTATGTGTCCTAGTCTCAGGTGCCAAAGATGGGTATTTTCTTTAGGAGAAATTTTAAGACTTTTATTCTGAGTTACCACAGTTTTAAAAAATTCAGTATTTAGGAGGGCTTTAGTTGCTAACAGTCTTAGAACATAAAAATTATCTTCTAGCTTTGCAGAACAAAGTTCTATACCATTATTATAAATAAACATTTTATTCACAGAAAAATTTACAAAATATTATTGTTTAATCGAACACTTTACATAAATTAAGTTTCTCTTCAAATAAGGAATAACAAATACATTTTCTAAGAAAATATATCTATTTTGTAAATTAAGTCGAAGTCCTCCCACTAGCATAGCTAAGACGACATGCCCAGTTCCAACATGCATCGTCATCTCCCCAACCTCTAGTTGCCGCTAGGAACTAATTCCCTGAAATGAAGAACAAACATGGTTAGTGGCACCTGAATCTATTATCCAAGTTGAATCGTAAATCTCCATTAAACAAGTCTCCAAAATAAGTAAATCATATTCACCTTGTTTGGCCTTCTTCTTTTCTGCCAAGTATTTGGGACAATTCCTCTTCCATTATCCCTCATAGTGTCAATGGAAGCAAATTCACTTTGCAGCCTTAGCCTTCTTGCCTTTCTGGGCAGCAGCTGGTGGGTGAGCTTTCCCCTTGCCACTTTTCTTCTTCTTCCACTTTTTGGTGCCGTAAGAAGAAGGCACAAACTTAGTTCCAGAGGTTGAACCTCTATAAAACTTCTTAGAGGATGAAGCAACATTTTCCTCACCCCTTGGTTTACATCAAGGACTAGAAAGTCTAAGCTCATTAAGTAAAGTGGTCAGGCTGTAGTCAATCCTATTCATAACAGCAACTATGGAACTGTAGGAAACTTTCAGATAAAAATTCCAGTTTGAATCTAACATGACTAGCTTCATCAAGAACAGACCCATTCATCTCCGCCATGTTGAAGTGGACATCATGTTGAGAACGTGTTCTCTAACAGATGCTCCTTCTTGCAAACGAGCATTGAAGATGTTTTTCAAAGCGTCATGCCTAAATTGTGTGGGCGGTTGTCTGAACATCCCCGCTAGGACTCCATGATCTCATGGGTAGTGATCATGGACTCGTGTTTCTTGGTTAAGACTTCAGAAAGGCTTGACAAATATACGCTCAAGCCTTTTCATTTTCTCGTATCCAATGCTTATATGCCTCCTGAATGTTTTGAGAAGCATTTGAGCAAGATCAGGAAGACAATCCTCCATCAGGACAAATCTTAGGTCATCAATGATTAAAAGTGTTGATTGTATTTTTCCAAGTTGTGTAATTTTCACTGGTAAGTTTGTCGGCAACGAGTAAATTTAATGTTGCAGAAGTTATAATGAATTTGCTGAAACATACAAATAATTTATATTAAAATTCTAGCATTATCCATTTGAAAAATCAATCAAATTTAGCAAAATAATATAATGCACCCTATGTGACATCTATTTTGGAAGGATGTTCCAATGAGGCAGGGTAAAAATCACCATAGGGTGATCAAGTACCCCTTCATTGAAATGAGACCGTCTCAACCAATATACAGAATGACTCCTTGTTATTGTAAATATCAGTCACAATTGTTCGGTTCAGACAATGTTAACTTGCTTAATATTTTCTTATAAGTGTAACCCCTTATTTAAATTCTAGAGTTCTGCCTCAATGAGCCAATCGTAGGAAAAAACTGATTGGGTAAAAAACTAAAACAATCCTATCCATTTCTAGAGTTTGAATAAAAGGTCATACAAATTCCATCTGTAGGGGGACACAAGCAAAGGTGCCTCGAGGCCGAGCATGAAAATTTACTAAAAACTAATAAGAGAGACTGAGGGATAACACCCGTCCCATCTCCACTTACTATAAACACTCTCCAATTTCACCTTGGTATTAACCTATACAAACACCACCTATAAGGGAACACAGGCAAAGGTGCCTTGAGGCCGAGTATAGATCTCACAGTGTGAACTTTTAGGGAAATATGTGAAAAGGAAAAATGAAGTATCATATACCTGTCTCTTATACACATCTAGATGTGTATAAGAGACAGACCGTTACCTGTTGGGGGGAGGGGGGGGAGGAAAACATTGGAAAACGGGGTGAGCTTACGCCCAGTGAGTGACTTAAGAAAGATAATTGATTCTCATGCAAAATCTCAATAAAGAGTTCAAACTGAAACATAAGCTTTTAGAGTACTTGTATTGCAGTGTAAACATTTTCCAAGCATAAAACATATAAAGCTGTTTTAGTCATAAAATAGTAAAACTGTTTCTCAGTTGAGAATAACCTTACTGTGGATAAAACAATCCCAACACCAACTGCTAGTCAAGAGAGAACCCTTTTGCTCAACTATGACTCTAACTACCTATGTGCACGTGGCCACACTAAGTATCGTCACACCTTAGGTACTTTTGTTCACATACCTTCTAAAACGTCCTTCAGTATCTGGTTGGTTTGGTACCTTCTCAAACGTCCTTCAATACCAATAGATACCTTCTCAAATTTTCTTCAGTATCTAGTTGGGCGGATATCTTCTCGAATGTCCTTCGGTTTCGCATTTTAAGTAAAACTAGTAATAAATGACTTTCTCTTTAAAGCATGTAAAATATAACACATATAAAACATGGCTTCAAAGGTACTAACACATGCTGCACATATAAATATCTTTTTAACAAACTTCTCACACATGCATGCGTTTAAAACATAATTCTTAGCTTACTTGGAAATCACTTTATAAAACTAGTTGGCATGAGAATATTCTTCTTTAAAACATACTTTCTATAACACGTTGTAATAAAAAATTTAAGCAAATGTTTTAGTCAAAATGTTTTAGCCACTCACCTTGATTGCTTAGGAGCTTTTCACTCTAATAGCTCCCTTTTCTACCTCGGGCTCCCTTTTCACCGCTAGAATCCAAATTCAATTTACAGCTTAGATTACTCATAGTTCTATACCTTATTTTGAGATACTTTCTTGTAAAAACATATTCTAAAATGTCTCAGGAAGCTTACCCTAAAATATGAGCTCATACCTCCTTGTGGTTTGGCCGGAATTATAGAATCTTCAAGACTGGCCCAGACTGATCTGACAGCCTGACCCTTTTGTCTTCTCAGTTTCTAGCCCAATCCATTCGAGCTTTTCTTCTGGCAGCCATACCCTGAAAACTAGACTTTAAAAGCTTTCAGGTGGCTTTGGAATCACTCCAAACTCACGAGTAAATTGGGAGAACTCCTCGTCCCAATTTGATGCGTCTTCCTCAGACCTCACTATCCAATGCGTCCTCTATGTCTAACGCATGGATTTGGCTCCAACGCAAGGTTTGCTCCACTCTCCCACTCTTTTACGGTATTTCTGAGTTGTGATCTAAAAAATGAAGTCTCTTGGCTCTATTTATAGGCGTCCAAACCTTCTCCAGAGTTGAAACCACCTACTTGGCTGCATGGCCAAGTGTCTCCTTCTCATCCCATCAACGCAATGTTGTGGTCATCGCAAGCTAAGTGTCTTCTTCCCACGTTGCCAACGCATGGGCCTCCAATCTAATGCCACCATCTCAAATTCTTAAGGCTTAAGGCTTTCCTCCCAAGAAGACACATGGTTTTGATGATGTTATCCTGATAATTTCGTCCTTGCATGCGTCCAACTCTTGGTTGCTCAACGTCTAGTCCATAAGAAACGTATAGCCTCTACTCAACGCATAGCAAGCCAATTCACTATCATGACAATTCAACTTAGCCATCGTAAGGAGCTAACCACAACCAACGCATAGGGTGACCATCCATTCTTGACGCAAGGCTCACTCGCATGGCTTGCTTGGCATGGGCGTATAGTTCTGGCCACCAATGCATAGGCGCGCTATATAGGTTGGTCACTCGATGCATAGGCACGCTGGCCTCTCGATGCATAGGCGTGCTTGGCCGCATGGGCTGCACGTGGCGCCTTGACGCTTGGTCGACTTCTTAGGAGCATGGGCATTCTGCTTCGACGCATGGGCATGCGGCGTGTGTTGGCCATCGCTCGCTCGCATGGGTGCATGGCATGTGCTACGTGCTTGGCTGCATGGCAGGGCACCTCGACGCACGGCATGGCTGCTCGGTAGGGTGCTCACCACATGGGCATGGCCGCTCGGTAGTGCGTTCAACGCACGGGTGTGGCCACTCGGCAGTGTGCTCAATGCATGGGGGTATCCACTTGACGCATGCATCTAGCCGGGGCTGCTCGACGCATGGCCTGGGCACTGGCGGAGTTTGCTCGATGCATGGTTGTCTTTCTATGCATGCCTCACCCACCTGTGTGCCTTCCAACGCATCATCTCTTTTTTCCTTCTTCAGCCGCATGCCTTCACCAACAACTCTTCCAACATATCAACACCACTCTAACACACAAAATTCTATACTTAGCCAAATTTCCAAAATTTTCCCCAAAAGTTAACCTTCCAAATTTCCTCTTTTCTTCTAATTTCCACTCTTTTCTCTACCATTTCACCCTAGTTCCACATCAACCTACTCATCACACTAATCTCAATAGGGAACATACTCAAATAGAGAAATTGGGATTCGGGGTTCACATATACCCCATTTTCTTCCCACTGAGTGTTTTACCTGGGATTAATTTAACTTAGAAAAATACGGCTACTTATTTTTCGAAGTAATTGTTTAAATTTTCCTAAAAATAGCACTTACTTTGGATAGTTAAACAATTTTGATTAACATTCATTGAACACTTTAATAAACCTTAATCAATAATTGCATGCTTGTAGCAAATCTATCTAATTCACTTTCTAGGTTAGTTTCTAGGTAAGGATGTTCCATTTCCGTTAGCTTAAATACCCCAGCCTAGACAGAACTAACCTTACACAAAAGGTCCCTTATAGATACATTTGCTACAATTTAATCTTTTTATTAAAAACAATTTAATCCTATTAAATTGATTAAAGATTAAACTAATGTCTAATCTTATTAGAAATGTGATCTTAGGTCTATGTGAATCATGTTTTAAACTATTTTAAAAAATGATTTTAACCTAAGGTTTGTATGCAATTATGAATTATTGATTTGAATTCTAATTTCATTTAATTATAACTTTTATAAAAGAAACGAAATAAATTAAAACCAATTATTGTATATGAATGCATATTTAGGTAAATTACAACAATTATAAAATAACCTAAAGTAGTGACTTGCTTTGTGCAATTCCTTTTCATTACTTAACATATATAACACTTATATAATAAAGTAATGAAATAATTAATAACATACATTCATTCATACATTCAAAATATATATTCTAACACTTATAGTATAAATGATGCATGACTATGTTATTAATGCATGCAACCATATATTATAACATTTATATTATATGATGCATGAACATGCTATAAATTAAATCAAGCAACTGTATATTATAAATGATGCATGAATAATGCATAACCTATGGTGGAATTTTACTATATGGCATACATTATGACATGTAAATATATAAATAAAATAAATCATATATCACATGCATAATTTAAAATAATTATTGGACCAGAATTTGACTCCTAAACAATGAACTAAATTAATATAACACTTACATTAATTTAATTTAATTAAAAGAAACAACTAATTATTACATAAATAATAGTCAACTAGTTCAAAAAAAGTGAATTGGGACTTGAATCGCATGAACCGGACCGCCCATCACCCAAATTGGCTACAAACTGCTCGAACCAAGCAAACCAGACATAAACCAGCTGAGCCACGAACCAAACCATGGGTGAACCAGTTCGTTCTTTTCGTCTCGGAGCGTTGCAACGCTGTGACCTAGCATTGCAACTCTACAGAAAGATCATCATGTTTCACTCTTTGTAGTGTTGCAACGCTACTGTACAAAAGCCACTGTACAATTGTGAATTCCTTTGAAATTCCTTCGAAGTTGGCCTCATTTTCTCCAGAAATCTATCGGATGATCACGAACAACACATGATATTGAAACTACAGACTTTATAAACAATCAATGCCCAAAAACAAAGGGCCCTTACAAACTAAATTTGTAAAACTAAAAGTTGTAAAACAAGAATCCAATCCCGAAAACATCCAATAATCTCAAACCATTCATTCCACACATTCGTCAACATACAGAATTCAAAAATCCACCAATTCTGTTAAAAAAAATCTAAAAAAAAATTAAAATTTGAAACAAAAAAAACCACTACTCTAATACCAATTGAAGGAACTTTGAAGTTCCATAGCGAAAGCGGGGATCGACCCAATTTTCAAATTTTTATAGAACAATGAATTTATAGAATTCAAACAGAAATTATGCATTAATTGGAAAGTTTACAGCATGCATTAAAAGAGAAAAATGGGAGAAATTCATATATACCTTGAAGATCACAAATCTTCATGAAATGCCCTTCTCCACGAACAAGAAAACCTCGAATCGAGAAATCAAGACACCACCACAAAATCGTCATCTGTATTCTTCTTAGGGTAGGGTGAGAATAGTAAGAGGTGAGGGCTTTGCAGAATTTTGGAGGAGGGATAGATTTTGAGAGAGAGGGAAATTTTTTCTTGGAGAAAAATTATAGAAGCCTTCTCTTTTCACTCACTTTTGAAGAAGATTGAAAACTTAAAAAAAAAAAAAAAAAAAAAAAAAAAAAAAAAACAACCAACACATTGATTGAGAGAGTTAACGGAAGGGAGTTGTAACTCCCTCCCTTTAATTTGAAATTTAAATTTAAAATAAATATAAATAATATATATATTATATATATACTATATATAATATAATAACTAACTTATTATATAATATAACTATATATAAAATATAACACATAACCTATAGTTTTATATTGTATTAATTACAATATAATATATAATTTTGAATTCTTCTCAATCATTTGTGGTATTTAATATAAATCACATTTATACTAAATTTAATTATATGAATCCAATCCATATAATTAATATTTAAATCATATTCAAATATTTATTTCCTCTCAAATAAACTTTATATTATAATGTATCAAATATATTATATTAATTATATCATATATATAATTACTTCAATTATATCAGATATAATTATTCCCTCAATTATTTGAACAACTAAAATTAATCCAAAATCAATTCTCAATTATCTCTTTTGAGCTATAGAGGGACCTTACCTGTAGATTGAAGCTTCAGTGGTACTTAGATAATTAATTAAACTCTTTAATTAAATTACCCAACATCCATTAACTATTGGATACTCCAAGACCGACACCTGCACTCTTCGCACTACAGATATATTTCTGTATCCATTGGATATAACCACTCAACAGTGCGATAACTCTTTCAAATTGCTTGTAAGTTTTGTTGGGCCAAAATTACCGTTTTATCCCTATAGTTACATCTAACTCCTTAAATACCATTGATCCCTCTAATGAACAATAAGTCATAATCTAACTATGATGAAATCCCTCTTGGGTCAAGAGAGAGTGTGGCACCACATTGTTCAAGCCCTGGAATTAGCTCTTAAGGGAGAAATTTATCTACTTATCAGACTTTAGGTAAGGAGAATTCCGTCATATGTAGCTATGTTCCCAACTCCCTAATCAAACGAATCTCCAAAATAGTAGGCTTATTGAGTCGGCAATTTGGCCACTCTTACCCATACAAATCAAAAGACCACCTTCACAGGTAGGAGTTCACAACTCATTCAGGATTCTGGTCATATCACTTATGGTCATCCTAGTGAAATGTAAGTCTTTATTATGAACGATGTTATATAATGAGGCTAGTCATTTCGTGGTCCGGTCTTATACAAACTCCTTTGTTTAGAACACCCCCGCTCACATGTGTCTACATGAATGATCAGGATCAGATCATTTGTAGCACTTTACAATAATTCTAATAACTACAAAGTGGGCCATATTCATAGTGTCACCAGGATAAGGTACCTAACCTTATCCATCTACTACAGATCTTTTAGGTTATCACTTGAACATGATCTACCTATATGTCTCTACATACATGTTTAAGCTACAGATGATAACCTTGGATGTTAGTTTATTGGTTTGAGGATTAATGTTAATTAATATTGAATAAAACTTCTTATATTTTATTAAATAAATAAAATGTTTGTATATTACCATTACAAACTACAGGACCTACGAGATTTAGACATCAATCCCAATAATCTCCTACTTGTCCTAAAGCTAATGGGGTGTACATCATAAAAGTCATACTGATATAAAAATACACATAAAAAAAAAAAACTAAAGCATAATATGCGCCCAATAAAAAATCTCCCACTTGCCCTACACTAAATGTGACCTCTTTAGTAGACCCATGCTCTGCAGGTGACCCTAAAAAACCTTAGCCGTGAGGACCTTTGTAAATGAATCAGCAACATTATGCTTCGAAACTACCTACGTGACGATCACGTCCCCTCGATGCACAATCTCTCGGATGAGATAATACTTTCGCTCTATGTGCTTTCCGCACTTGTGACTCCTAGGCTCTGGAGAATTAGCCACAATATCACTATTATCAAAATAAAGGGTGATGGGCTTTTACATGTCTTCAACTACTTCCAGATCTGTTAGGAATTTTCTGAGCCACAAAGCTTCCTTAGTAGCTTTACAAGCCTATGCATCGACTGTTGGCAGCCTTATGTATGCAATGTTATGTACCAAACCTGAAATTTGCGATGCAGTAGGGATTGTCAGTAGATATCAATCAAATCCAGAATTAGATTACTAGATAGCGGTCAAAACAATCCACAAGTATCTTGGTGATGGAACAAACACATGCGCAGCGGAAGAAAAACAGATCTAAAGTACTCTAATTAGGTTAATTTCAAAGAATAAGCATGCAATTAAAACAAGTAAATAAGGATAGAAGAAATACAATTTTTGTAGACTTGAATCTTCTCTAAAATAGCTTCAATCCCATCACGAACAGTTCGTAGATCACCACGAGAGTCTTCCTAACTATTCCAGCCTTAGAACGGGATGGTGGGATCCGGTGAGTGACTAATTTGAGAGAAAATGGTTCATTAAACGATTCATTAAACGCTTCCTTTTAAAGACCACTTCATGAAAAACATACAACTCTAAGTTTGATGAGAATTTGACACTAAAAAATCAACTAACTCAAAGTGGGATTAGAGAAACAAGTATCTTCAAATTGAAGACAACACTTAACAATGCAAAAGCTGGCATTTCCCACTCACAATTGTTGGATCTTTTCACTAACTTGGTCAAAGGTCAAAGTTTGACTCTCAAAGTCCAAAATCAACAACTTTGACTTTTTGACTTTCAAAGTCGAAAGTCAACAATTTGACTTTCATTGCATTTTTGACCTAGTCATCAATTTTGACTTTTAATGCAATTTTGACCAATTCAATTTAATTTCAAAATTAATTTTAAAATTAAATAATCTAATTCAACAATTTAATTAATTTAATTTGATATTAAATCCAACACTAATCTCAATTATTATGAATCCCTATTCATAATCTAGATATTTGAATCTTATTTAAATATCTCTTTTATCTCTCTTTACGTTTAATTCACAATTAAACATTAGGTTAAATATATCATATATATTTAATGCTTTGCTTCAAAAAATCGAATTTGAACCCTTCAAATTCATTCATCACACTGTTCTAAGGTTTAGTCTGATACGAACTAGTAGGGGGACCTTATGAACCTATAGATCATGGGTTCCAACGATATGAGATTTTTTCGGCCAAACTCTTTAACCTAATTAACCACCATTCGTTAATTATCGGGCTACTCCACTAAGCCCTAATAGCTGTACTCCCCCCACTGTAGGTATATTATATCCATTTGATATAACCATGATTAGTAAGTCAACCCTTCACAGGTTGTTCGTAATAATGGCTGGGTCAAAAGCTCTTTTACCCCCGAGATTACATCTTGCTCCTTAAGTCCCACTGATCCTCTAATGAATAATTGGTTTGTGATCCAATCACTAAATTGAGTCCCTCTCAGGCCAATGAGAGGGTGGGGACCCTTGTTCAAGACTCATAGTCAACACTTAAGGGAACAACCTCCCTACTATCCGTAAAAGCAGGTAGGAGTGAATTCCATCTTGCACCCTATGTCCTTAGCTATCTACCCGATCTTACCCCTAAAATGGGAGGCTTATTGAGCCGATCATTTTGAGCCAACCTTCACCCATGCAAATCTAAGGATAATCCCGAATAAACAGGAGTTCATAGTTAGCTCAAGATTAAGGTCAAGTTACCTAGGTCATTGCTTTGAAATAGTCAGTCTTAAATAGTAAACAACGTTATAAAGTAAGAGTGACTTATTTTTTGGTCTGATATTATACAAAATCATTGCATAGGATGCTCCACTTCTCATGTCAATATATGTACAAATTAGGATCACTTCGTTTGTAGCAGTTTACAACAAATTGTAACAACTATAGAGTGGGCCACATTTGATAGTGTTACCAAAAGAAGGTATCTAGCCTTATTTGTATATTATAGACCGTTTTGGCTATTTACTGAACTTGATCCACTCTTATGTCTCCACATAAAGTTCAAGTATTCATATAAAAGCCATGGATCATTAGTTTATTGGATTTAGACTTTACAAGTGAAATTTACATATTCAATAATAGTTTTATCGAATAAACGTCAATAACATCTTTATTGAAAATAGAATATGTTTAACAACACAAACTATGAGTTTTAGGACATACAACCCAATACTAGGGAGAACAAGAGACTATATGCTTGCGTATGGAGCTAAGGATTGAACCTTACAGGATACAAGGGCTCTGATTTTTAGGCTGATAGAATTTATGGAAATCCACATCAAGGTCAGTGTTTACTCTTAACAAAAAAAAAAGTATAGTCTGGCGAAGCTTCAAGCAAGGATGCATCGCAAATTCCACTATATAAGTCAAATACAAAGCTGTTTGTGAATTTGCTAAGGAATCTGTTTGGCTAATGAAGTTCCTTACAGATTTGGAAGTCGTTCCAAATATATCTTTGCCCATCACACTTTATTGCGATAATAGTGGGTTTATGGCAAATTCAAAAGAACCTAGGAATCATAAAAGAGGCAAACACAATGAGAGAAAATATCACTAGATTCAGAAAATTGTGTAACGAGATGACATGATAGTCATGAAGATAGCTTTAAAGCACAACGTTGCTGATCCGTTTACGAAGGCTCTCACGACTAAAGTGTTCGAGGGTCATTTAGAAAGTCTTGGTCTATGGGCTATGCGGCATATTGTCAAGGGCAAGTGGGAGATGTTACTAGGGTATAGTGTATGCCCTAGTTATTGTATTGTTCTATTGTGTACTTTATTGTGTAATGTGCACTTGTGTCCTTTATTGTGTATTGTATACTCCTTCCTTTGCTTTAGGACTAGTGGGAGATTGTTAGGATTAGTATCCTAAATCTCTTGTATTCTTGTAGTTTGTAAATATCTGTAAACAAATTTTTATCAATAAAATAATTATTATTGTATGTGCGTTGATTTAATCCAATAAACTAAGATCCTAGGTTATTTTATGTAATTTAAACATGTATGTGGAGACATATAGGTGGATCATGTTTAAGTAATAACTTGAAAGGACTATAGTAGATGGATAAAGCTAAGAACCTTATCCTAGTGACACTATAGATACAACCCGCTTTATAATTGTTACAAATACAAATGATTTGATCTTGATCATTAGGTGACCCAGGGTATCCTATATAAAAAGTTTGTATAAAACCAACCACAAAATGATTAGTCTCTCTTTATAACATTGTTGCTAAAAGAGACTTATATTTCACTAGGATGACCATAGGTGACTTGACCTTAATCCTAAGTGAGTTGCGAACTCTTGCCTATGAAGGCAGTCCTTTGATTTGTATGGGTGAAGTGATCAAATTCACCAACGCAATAAGGCTACCATTTTGGGGGTTTGTTTGAGTGGGGAGTTGGGAACTTAACTATACAAGATAGAATTCACTCTTTCCCTTGGTTAGGGCAAGTAGATGAATTGCTCCCTTAAGGGTCAATTCCGGATCTTGAACAATGAGGGCCCTCACCCTCTCACTGGCTAGAGAGTAGTCTAGTTGTAGTAGGACTATGATTAATTATTCATTAGAGAGATCAATGGTACTTAAGAAGTTAAATGTAACTATACACGTAAAACGGTAATTTTGACCCAACAGTTTATGAGCAACTTGTGAGGGTCAACGCATTGTTGATTGGTTATATCCAATTGATACATAAATATATTTATAATGCGAAAAGGGCAGTTGTCAGTCTTTAGTGGAGTGACTGACAATTAATGAATATTGATTAATCTGGTTAAAGAGTTTAATCAATTAATCTTGTATCATTGGAGCTTTAATCTGTAGGTCCATAAGGTCTTCTTGTTAACTCAATAAGGATTAAAGAAAATAAAATTGAGTTTGGTTTAATTTGAATTGTTTAAATTAATAAAAGAAAATTTATTGTATGAGATATAATTAATATAATGTATGTTGATATATTATTATAAAGTATAATGTATATGATACATTGTAATACAAAGTTTTATTGAGGAATCAAATATTTGAATATGATTCAAATATTGGTTATATGAATATGGTTTATATAAAACTATAGGTTAAAATTAATATGAATATGATTCATACTAAAACTATATAGTTGGATGAGAGAAGTTATTTGAATATGATTCAAATATTAATCTATATGAATATGATTCATGTAGAAACTATAGGTTAAAATTAATATGGATATGATTCATATTAATACTATAGGTTATGTGAGAGAAAATAAACTATAGTTTATATTATATGTGATATAATAAACTATAGGTTATATATTATATAGGATATAATATATAGTTTCAATTTAATTATATTAATAGTTAATATAATTAAATTTGAATTTGAAATTAAAATTAAAATAACTTATGGGAATTATTCCCCCATCTCTCATAAATCTCATAACCACTACGAGGGAGTGGGAATCACATTGATTGAACATGAAAATTATTTCCACAAAGATCTTTTTCCTCTCATCTTCTTCAATGAATTGTTCTTGAAAATTTTCTTAAGATCTCAAAAACTTTCCTTGACCAAAATCACAAGGAAGCCCACACCTCTTGTCACATCTTATCCCAAAGTACCCATCTAATCTAGAAAGAGGTGTAAAGATGCTAAACACCACCTCCCCTGATGACATTTAACATCCAACTAACCAGCTCAACCTATACCTAAATATGAACAGTTACACAATGATAATTTAATACATTTAATTTCCATTCGACATATTCCATATCATAACATTCATAAACACATTTCATAGTTTTCCATCTCCTATTATATACAAACTTTGCCAAAGTTTAAGTACTACAAGAACACCTTTTAAACTATACAACCACAACTACTTTATCCTACACTCTCAAAACTCATATACATGTGGTTCGTGATATTCTACCTATTTACAATGGGACTTTAAAAACATATAGACCTAAGATGTAGCTAGTTTCCCTCAATATGTGGCAGTAAACAACTCAGCTTGGATCCGGAACTTTATTGCTACTTTGGGGGAACATAAAACACTAAAAATATGAGCTAATGCCCAGTGAATGGTAACTTAATATATACATAAAATTTCTCTTTCTAAATCATCAATAAAGTAGGTCAAATCATTCAGTAAATCAATGGAAAATTATAAAAGATTAAGTAACTTCTCAAACATGTGCCAGTAAAACAGTAGCATGATCAAATCTCATAGAAAGCACATTATAAAGCATTAGACGTTATTAGAAAACCACACCAACTCTATACCAGAATACTTGTTTACAACGATGGGTTACTCTGGACAAAGATTGCCCCCCGTGGTGTAAACCAAATCACAAGGTCATATGTGCGCGTAGAGCTGCCTCCAAAGCTAAACATAGATCCTCACCACAGACCTAGGTTACTCTGGACTTTTCGGTATACTCTGGTCACATCTGATCCTGGTAGCCCCCTGATAGCTTGGGTGGCACTACAGACACAGGTTCCTCTAGACTTCCCAGTATACTCTAGCCACATCTGACCCTAGTAGCCCCTTGATCACCTGAGCAGTGCTTTTGAAACACATTCAAGCAGCATTAGAAAATAACCATCTCTTGAGTACAAGAATTAGTAGTTTGAAACCACTTTCACAAAACATTCAACATCATTTATTCCATTATTAAGAGGTTTTCTTATAAAACCATACAAATCAAGTAAAGTAAAATCATGTTCTAAACTAAATTTTTAAAGCTCAAGTTCGTATAAAATCAATGAAAGTTCAAAAATCATGATTCAAAGCATTTCTGAAATAATAATAAAGTCAAATAGATCATGCCATCACATTTCACAAATCATAGCATAGTATCATACTTATATACTTTCCATATCAAAATATTTAAAATAAAACCACTCACAATCACTGGCATGAGCTCCTCGGGCTATAAGCTTTTCCAACCTCAATTTGACTTGAAATGAAGTCCCAAGGTTACTAGACACTCACAACAGGTCAAATTAACCCTAAACAACCCTTAGTGATTCAATGTGACCAAATAAACTCAATTTAACACTTAAACACTCACATTTTGCTCCTTAAGTCAATTTTTCTCAAATTATCCAAAATGGTCCAAAAATCACTTCAAAATCCAAAATTATTCTTCAGGGTCAAAATATTAAGAAAATCCTAATCTGGCTTCAAAAATGCTCACCAACACCCATAATGCTAAAAAATAGGTAAATAAGAACTAAAAATGGGTGTGAGTGACCGTGGGCGTGGGATGTTCATTGAGGGGCGCTAGGCACGACAGAGGTGCACATGGAAATGTGGCAGGGCAAGCGTGAGGCACGTGGGCGCACGTGCATGGGTGGCTAGGCGGTTGGGCATGCGCGACTGAGGCGCCTGAAGGGGGTGGTTAGCAACTTCCTCGCCTGGTGATTTTCTTGCTGCAACCCGATTTTCCAAAGCTTAAAAAACCATTTTCAATCAAATAAACTTCAAATAAATTTTATGGAACTCAAGAGAGACCTCTTAACTAGCTTACCAAAACCTCCTTCAAAATAGCAAGTTCATATTCATTTTTCAGACAACCTTTTTTTTTTCAAGTTTTCTCAACCTTCCAGATCTCAAATCACTCTGGTTGCCCTAGCTTGTGTTCTACACTCAATCAACTTTCATTTGGTCTAGAAATCACGAAAAATGCATGGGCAAATTGGAAGAACTAATGTTCCAAAATTACCTGTCATAAGCTGCCAAAACCTGCCTTTTCTTCATCTAATCAATTTGCTTGTCCTACTACGTGGATTATTCTCATTTTTCCTTATCCTTTTCATTGTTGATTATGTTTATCAAGTTAAATTAATTTATTAATGTAGGAAATTAATTTAAAAATATTTTCCAACACTAGCACTCCTCCTCCTCTTTCCTGACCTACTTGTTTCTCTTACCAAATTTTTGTTCCCGTTTTCTTTCTAACACTTAGCTAATCATAACTCATATTCAATTACTCCAACAATCAATAATATTACTAAGTTACTGAATAAATAAAAACGATCTTGCACTTGTAAAGTAATTTCAAACTACTAACTTCAACACTTAGCAACAAAACATGCTTAGGTCATATAATCAAAGTGATTCATTTAGCCCGATTCTAAACTCACTTATTTAAGTTAACCTTAAGCATAAACAAGAGAAAAAAAGACAAGGGGCTTACAAGTCAGTACCTCCTTTTATGAATTTTGTCCTCGAAATTTAGTTAGAAGTCATCAAAAGAATAATTGAGGGTGTTTAGCTCTCATTTGTCGTTCGTTTTCTCAAATTGTTTCTTCCACTGCATGGTTCCTCCATAATAGTTTAAATAGTGGAATTGTCTTGTTCCTCAATACCTGCTCCTTTCTGTCTAAGATTTGTACATGTTCTTCGTCATAGGATAGATTTTCCTTAAGTTGTAGTGGTTGTGATTCTAGAACATGGACGGATCTGGAATATATTTACACAACATCGAGACATGGAACACATCATATATCCTGGAAAGCTTCAATGGCAATGCTAGACGGTAGGCTGATGGTCCTATGCATTCTAGGACTTCATACGGTCCTATATCTCAGACCCAATTTTCCTTTCTTACCAAAGCATAACACACCTTTCCTAGGAAAAAGCTTTAGGAAAACTCTATCTCCCACCTCGAATTCCAGATCTCGACGCCTTTTGTCAACATAACTTTTCTGGCGATCTCGAGCTGTCTTTAATTTTTCCCTAATAACCTTAATAGTATTTGTAGTGATTTGCACCAATTTTAGACCGAGCAACTTCCTCTCACCAACTTCATCCCAACATACTGGGGTCCTACATTTCCTCTCATACAAAGCCTCATATGGAGCCATTTCAATACTTGAATGATAACTGTTATAATATGCAAACTCTATCATCTGGAGATGAAAATCCTAGTTGCCCTTAAATTGTACCACACAAGCTCGAAGCATGTCTTTCAGAGTTTGAATAGTCCATCCTGACTGCACATCTGTCTAAGGATGAAAGGCTGTGTTAAACTTAAGTTTAGTACCAAGAGCCTATTGCAAGCTTGGCCAAAACTTCAACGTGAATCTCGAATCTCGATCAGAGACAATCAATATTGGTGTTCCATAGTGACTAACAACCTCCACTACATACATCTTAGCCAAATATCCAAAGAATAAGTGGCTTTAATTGGTAGAAATCTCGTCTTAGTCAACTTGTCAATTGTCACCCAGATGCCATCATGACAATTATGAGTGTGAGAAAGTTCAAATAGAAAGTCCATGGTAACATGCTTCCACTTTTATTTTGGCACTGGGAGTGGATTTAGGAGCCCAACTGTTTTCTGTCTGATATTTAACCTGTTGGTAAATCATGCACTTCAATACATATTCAAGTATATCACGTTTCATCCCAGGCCACCAATAGAATTGTTTAAAAGTCTGATACATTTTAGTGCTACCAGGATACATCAAATAGGCTAAGCTATGGGCTTCCTCTAAAATTTCTTGCATTAAGTCCAACCTATTAGGAACAGATACACGGTGAAATCTTATTAAAGCTTTGTCGTTTCTTACATCATAGTTTGTCTAATGGCCTTGCTCGATTGTTTCTCTTATCTTCTTCAAAATTTCATCATCTTTTTATGCCTCAATAATCTTGTCAATTAGAGTAGGCCTTACCTGAAATTGTGTAATTAAACCTCCCTGATTATCTGTTGCTAACACTGCATTACAACTCTTTAGTTCACACAAAAGAGATGAATTGATAGCATTCAATGAAACTTTCGAGCATAATGCCTTTCTACTCAAAGCATCGGCTACCATACACTACAAGAAAATTCATCTTCAGTGACAATTTTTTAGCGATGCAAGAAAATTTTGTTTCTAAATGGTAATTTATAGCGACGCAATGGAAAACATGTTGCAGAATATCATTTTTAATGATAAAATTTACATCAGTGTCAGTGATACAATCTGTCACAAACAAACCAACACCACTAAACATTAAAATTCTTTAGCAATATATTACATTGTCTTTAAAAGGTTGTTCAAAAAATATAATTAAAAAAAAACTCCATTTTTTTCATTTTTCCCTCCCTTCTCTCTTTTTTTCCAAACTTTCAACCCATCCTTTTCCCTTCCCCCCTTTCTCTCTTTTTTTCAATCTTTGATTTTCCTAAACCTCATTTTTATTTCCCCAACCTCCTTCCTCTCTTCGTTCCCTCTCCCAAAATTGAACCATCTCTCTCGGCATCACCTCCAAATTGTTAGGTGAGTTTTTTCTCCATTTTGTATTCCTCCTCAGCCATCAGTACCCCCCCCCCCCCCCCCCACATCGTCCTCTCCACCCACAACACGTCTCCCACCACCCCCTCTCCCAAGTCTCCCATATCTCTCTGATCATTATTTATGATAAGGAATTATAATAAGTTTTTGAATTCCCTTCTTTATTCCCCCCCGTTATTCTAATTTTGTTGTTTTTGAATTCCTTATAACTTAGATAAAAATGTATAAAAATATTTTAAAAAAAATGTTCATCATCATATCTAAGTTATGGCCCATTTGATAACACTATTTTTTACTTTTTTTTATTATTTTTTATTTTTTAAGAAACATATTTGTTTAATAATCATTTTTGTTTCTTGAATTTTTTTTTAAAAAATGTAGTCCAATTTGAGAAACTATAAAAAAAAAAAAAAATTCGAAAAAGTGTAAATTCTTCATTTGGAATCTTCTTCATAATGGCCTCATAATACCATTTATAAATGTCAATCTCGTTACCATGCCCTTCATGTATCTTGAATCTAGTGTGTGTTGTGTAGGAATCAGTCTTATTTCACAATCAAGCTATTTTTCTTGTAGTGTGCCTCTCTCAAGAAATGACGTCGTTGCCACTCAAATGCCTATTTCACTGTTAGGTGGCCAAGTCTTTAAAGGTATGAATCTTACACAATCTCTCTATATTTACTTTACCCTTATTACTTCTCAATAGACATTGGTTGAAAGAAGAAGATTATAAGACGATGTTGTTGTTTATTTGTTGGAGTTAAGAACTTTGAGAAGAACTTTACCCTTATTAAAACGTTGGAAGATTAAGGGTGTTTTAAATTATACGTGTTATTTTTCCACTTAATATGACATTGACACTAATAAGATCTATATAAATTTGATTAGTAATTTGATTGCCTATTTGCATTTTACCTTAGACTTAGATTCTAACAGTTTGATCTCTAATTTAGGTACTTCACTTTGTACTTGTTATGGATCGTGGTTGGATAAATTTAAGAGATCAAAGGTCTTGTCAATATTCTAACGGTATTGATAATTTTATCGAAGTCGCGAAGAATTATTTAGATGAAGAAGGAAGAACAAGATGTCCTTGTTCAAATTGTGTGAATACAAATTGGAAGCTGATATAGTACTCATCCTATGTAAGTTAGAAAAGATATTTCCACAAGCATTTTTTGACCTAATGGTCCATTTAACTATCCATTTGCCATGGGAAGCAAAAATTGTTGGCCCCATTGGATATAGTTGGATGTATCCAATTGAAAGGTATGTAAATTATCTTATATTTTTTAAGACTCAGTTCTATATTGTAGGCTGTAAATACATGTGCTTTTGATATTATGTATTAGGAGCTTGCGATATTTGAAACAATATGTTAGAAACAAAGCTCGGCCAGAAGGTTCAATTGTTGAGGCTTACATCATAAATGAATCTTTAAACTTTTGTTCAATGTATTTACATGGAATTGAAACAAGGTTTAATAGAAGTGATCAGAACAGTGATAATATTGATGATGACAAGAGCAATAGTGGATTATCAATTTTTTCTGGACATATATAATGGTTAGGTGGTGGCCAATTTTGAAAATTAACTTCTAATGAGTTAGAGAAATCGCATTGGTATACTCTAAACAACTGTGATGAAGTGGAACCTTATCTTCAGTATATATCGTTAACACTCATTTTATATTTCAAATATAAATGGAAGATTAAACTAACTTGTAAATTATAGGTAGCATATGAGAGTACTTGAATCAAATAATGGACATAACGATTTGCATAAGAGGCAACAACTAGAATTCCCTGTATGGTTCAAAACAAAGGTATGCCCTTGAGCATGGTCATACCTCCAAGTTAAATAACTCTATTTTACCTAAACATTGTCTTTTATGATTAGGCCCAAAGGTTGCATCGAGATAAAATGATATCCGAAGATTTTTATGCCCTTGCTTGTGATCCAAATGATTGTGCTCGATCTTATAATGGGTGTATAACAAATAGAGTTCGATTTCATAGAAAATATCGTGATAGTCGTTAGACCACACAAAATAATGGAGTTACGGGGCCTGGTGATGATGAATCTGGGCAAATCATTTTCTATGGTGAATTACATGAAATAATAAGACTATAATACATCTGCATGAAGGCAATTAATCTTTTTAAGTGTGAATGGTATGATACCAGTTCACAAAAAGGTTGAATTAAGATAGTTGATGGCTTTACATCGATAAATATTCGTTACTGATGGTACAAAGATGAGCCATTCATCCTTGTAAGTTAAGCTATACAAGTATTCTACTTAGATGATTACAAACTTGGTCAAAATTGGAAAGTTGTTCAATAATTTCAACAGAAAAATGTATGGGATATTTCAAAACTTGAAAGTGATGAAATAGAAGTAATGGTAGATGTAACCATACCTATATTATCCTCGAGTCGAAGATAACCTAGATTCACAAATATTTAATGGAGAAGATGTTGAGCCTTTGACTATTAAAGATCAAGTAGATTTACTTGTACAAGGTAATGAAGAAGCATCAACCGATGAAGAAGATTTTGATTTTGATCATTCTAGTGATGAGTCAATGAGCACACATTAAAACACATCACTATGTGATGAAGATTGTGACAGTGATCCATAAAACTATTTGTAAGGCTATACATAACTACTTAAACTTACATTATATGTATATGAATCTTAGATTATTTTTTCTTTTATTGTTATGTTACAGGATGTCGTCAAGAAGTCTTGGACCTAGAAATTGTAGTAGGTCCACCTTAAATGTCTCACAAGTAAACAACAATAATGAAGATTCTATTAGTGATCAAGAAGTTGGTTCAATAAATTCAAATGTTCAGGGTAATATGTTAATTTTTGTGAATAAATATTCAAATTTCTTATAACTTTAAATGTACTATATTTGATATTTCTTATGAAGGTTTTGGGACTCAAACAAAAGGTCGAGGAGCGACTAGAAGGGTTGCTCTTGAGAAGTATGTCAAAGAAAATGGTCACATTTCAATTAAAATTGAACTTGAAGATAGAAAACCCATTTGTAAGGACTCGTCCAAGTTGAATTCTACCATTGAAAAAGAGGTATGTGGGATAATACCTCTTCAGTGTGAGCAATGGTCAGATGTCTCTAGAGAGGTAAAGAGGGAGATAATAGATAGACTTTTGGTAAGTTAATTAGTTAAGTGTATTTTTTAAAATATAAAATACTTCTTTTAGATAAATTGGAAACTAACAGGGTTTTGTTCTTCAATGTTAGAATTACTTCATTCTAGATTTGGATGACCCCATAGTACAAGATTATCTTAAACATGAGATGAGTGTACTACATAGAGAGTTTTGTTGTTATTTACACAAAACATACAAACAGTATAACTCTCCAGCTGAAGCACAAAAACACCGCGACAAACAAGTGGCAAAAGATTCAGATTAGAACCGTTTATGTGATCGATGGGAAAGATAAGACTTTAAGCGTATCTCTGAGGTAAATACTTATAAAGGTGGCACTTCGACATTTTTACGCCATAAGAAAAGAAAGGTACACATTTCATTCTTATGTCCATAATCAGTCTTTCTTATTCTTTGGTCATAACTGCAGGAATCAGAAGATGGTAAGGAGTTTAGTGATATTGAATTATTTAAGCACACTCATTCTAATGCAAAGAAGGGATGGGTGAATGATGAGGCAAAAAAGAAATATGTAAGTAAACTTTTGTGTTTATATATTTTCTTTCTTATTTTACACCATAATAAATCTATGGCATATTTATTTTGTAGGATGAGGTGATACCATTAACTTCAAAAGAAGCAGATACACCTACTGAAGATAGACAAATCTGTGAACGAGTGTTGGGTAAACAGTCGGGGCATGTGAAGGGCAAAAGTTGGGGACCAAGACCAAAAAATGCTAGGAATGATATAGGTTATCAGCATGCTAAAGAAGCAAATGCTCAAGTTGCACATTTGCAAAGTGTAGTTGAATCACAACAAGCCATGATTGAAGAAATCTTAAGAAGGTTGGCAACTCAAGAAGGGACATCTAACAAAGAAAGGAGTTTGGAACAGCCGAATGATAGTTAAAATGTAATATTTATATGACATTCTTCTTACAATTCTAGTTTGTTAAAGTGTTGGATTAGTTAAGTGTGTTGAAGTGTTGGATTAGAGATTCTACTTACAATTCTAGTTTCTTCATGTTAACGGGGTTTGTTTACTTTTGTTGATATAGTGATCATGACTTCAATGAAAATGAGCTATTTTGTTGATAGAAGGTGATTGTGCTTTGAAATGTTTGTCTTGAATTTGATATTAGGAATTTGGTTTTCTATTTCATTTGATCTAAGAATTTGGAAATGTTCTAATATTGTTGAGAAGATGGTTGTGTTTTTCAACCCCCTCCAATATAGTTATTTTGATGGTCCTGTATGGTTATTTCTATGTTAATGGGGTTTGTTTACTTTTGTTGATATAACGATCATGACTTCTATGAAAATGAGCTATTTTGTTGATAGAAGGTGATTGTGCTTTGAAGTGTTTGTCCTGAATTTGATATGAGGAATTTGTTTTTCTATTTCACCTGATATAAGAATTTGAAAAGGTTCTAATATTGTTGATAGAAGATAGTTGTGTCTTTCAACTCCCTCCCCACCCTCCCCCACCCCCCCTTTTAATATTGTTATTTTGATGGTCCTGTATGGTTGTTTCTATGTTAATGAGGTTTGTTTACTTTTGTTGATAGAAGATGGTTATGCTTTGAAGTGTTTGTTCATGTTGATTTTGGTGTTTGTCCCTACATGTTTTTGTTTAGGAGCTTTTGCTTTGATTTCTGATAGGTTTTATGTGTTCTCTTTTTCTCTTTCT
Organism: Benincasa hispida; assembly: GCF_009727055.1. NCBI lineage: Eukaryota > Viridiplantae > Streptophyta > Magnoliopsida > Cucurbitales > Cucurbitaceae > Benincasa > Benincasa hispida. Next base: position 77,626,500 of record NC_052349.1, read on the forward strand.
CTTGATTTTAGGAAATGTTATAATATTGATAAAAGATGGTTGTGTTGGGATTAGTGTCCTAATTCTCCTGGTAGTCTCGTAGTTTGTAAACACTTTGTGAACATATTGTTATTAATAAAATAAATGTTATTTTATAAGCATTTACTCAAAATCCAATAAACTAAGATCCGTGGTTATTTGATGTAACTTAAGCATGTATGTGAGACATACAAGTAGATCATACCTTAAGTAATAACCTAAATGGTCTGTAGTAGATGGATAAAGGAGGGATATCTTATCCTGATGACACTACGGATAAGACCCGCTTTGTAGATGTTACAAGTGTTGTAAAGTGCTACAAATGGTCTGATCCTGACCATTCATGTGAAGACATGCGAGCGGAGGTATCCTATACAAAGAGTTTGTATAAGATCGAACCACGAAATGATTAGTCNGCAAAGAAGGGATGGGTGAATGATGAGGCAAAAAAGAAATATGTAAGTAAACTTTTGTGTTTATATATTTTCTTTCTTATTTTACACCATAATAAATCTATGGCATATTTATTTTGTAGGATGAGGTGATACCATTAACTTCAAAAGAAGCAGATACACCTACTGAAGATAGACAAATCTGTGAACGAGTGTTGGGTAAACAGTCGGGGCATGTGAAGGGCAAAAGTTGGGGACCAAGACCAAAAAATGCTAGGAATGATATAGGTTATCAGCATGCTAAAGAAGCAAATGCTCAAGTTGCACATTTGCAAAGTGTAGTTGAATCACAACAAGCCATGATTGAAGAAATCTTAAGAAGGTTGGCAACTCAAGAAGGGACATCTAACAAAGAAAGGAGTTTGGAACAGCCGAATGATAGTTAAAATGTAATATTTATATGACATTCTTCTTACAATTCTAGTTTGTTAAAGTGTTGGATTAGTTAAGTGTGTTGAAGTGTTGGATTAGAGATTCTACTTACAATTCTAGTTTCTTCATGTTAACGGGGTTTGTTTACTTTTGTTGATATAGTGATCATGACTTCAATGAAAATGAGCTATTTTGTTGATAGAAGGTGATTGTGCTTTGAAATGTTTGTCTTGAATTTGATATTAGGAATTTGGTTTTCTATTTCATTTGATCTAAGAATTTGGAAATGTTCTAATATTGTTGAGAAGATGGTTGTGTTTTTCAACCCCCTCCAATATAGTTATTTTGATGGTCCTGTATGGTTATTTCTATGTTAATGGGGTTTGTTTACTTTTGTTGATATAACGATCATGACTTCTATGAAAATGAGCTATTTTGTTGATAGAAGGTGATTGTGCTTTGAAGTGTTTGTCCTGAATTTGATATGAGGAATTTGTTTTTCTATTTCACCTGATATAAGAATTTGAAAAGGTTCTAATATTGTTGATAGAAGATAGTTGTGTCTTTCAACTCCCTCCCCACCCTCCCCCACCCCCCCTTTTAATATTGTTATTTTGATGGTCCTGTATGGTTGTTTCTATGTTAATGAGGTTTGTTTACTTTTGTTGATAGAAGATGGTTATGCTTTGAAGTGTTTGTTCATGTTGATTTTGGTGTTTGTCCCTACATGTTTTTGTTTAGGAGCTTTTGCTTTGATTTCTGATAGGTTTTATGTGTTCTCTTTTTCTCTTTCTCTTGATTTTAGGAAATGTTATAATATTGATAAAAGATGGTTGTGTTGGGATTAGTGTCCTAATTCTCCTGGTAGTCTCGTAGTTTGTAAACACTTTGTGAACATATTGTTATTAATAAAATAAATGTTATTTTATAAGCATTTACTCAAAATCCAATAAACTAAGATCCGTGGTTATTTGATGTAACTTAAGCATGTATGTGAGACATACAAGTAGATCATACCTTAAGTAATAACCTAAATGGTCTGTAGTAGATGGATAAAGGAGGGATATCTTATCCTGATGACACTACGGATAAGACCCGCTTTGTAGATGTTACAAGTGTTGTAAAGTGCTACAAATGGTCTGATCCTGACCATTCATGTGAAGACATGCGAGCGGAGGTATCCTATACAAAGAGTTTGTATAAGATCGAACCACGAAATGATTAGTCTCTTTATATAACACTGTTGATAATTGAGACTTACATTTCACTAAAATGACCATAGGTGACATGACCTTAATCCTGAATGAGTTGTAAACTCCTGCCTATGAGGGCGGTCCTTTGATTTGTATGGGTAAGAGTGGCAGATTGCCAACTCAACAAGCCTACTATTTTGGGGAATTGTCTGATTGGGGAGATGGGAACTCAGCTACACAAGACGAAATTCACTTCTTCCCTAGAGCAGGGGTAAGTAGATTAATTGCTCTCTTAAGGGCTGATTCTGGATCTTGAACATAGTGGCCACACCCTCTCCTGTCTCGACAGGACTTAGTCATAGTAGAACTATGACTTATTATTCATTAGAGGAATCAGTGGTACTTAAGGAGTTAGATGTAACTACACAGGACAAAACAGTGAATTGGTCGAGTTGTACTTACGAGAAATTTGTGAAGGGTCATCGTACTGTTGATTGATCATATGGACACAGAAATATATCTGTAGTGCGAAGAGTGCAGCTATTGGTCTTTAGTGGAGTGACCAATAGTTACGGATGGTGGATCTCGTGATTAAAGAGTTTAGTCAATTATTCACGTACCGTTGGAGCTTCAAGCTATAGGTCCATAAGGTCCCTTTGGTAGCTCAATGGGTTCAAGTTGAAAATCAGATTTTGCGTTAATTTGAAGTGTTCGAATTAATAAGAGGAAATTCAATTATATGTGATACAATTGATTCAATGTATTTGATACATTATCATTGGAAGAATTAATATAAATATTTATATTAAATACCATAAGATAGAAAAAGAATTATGGTTTATATGTTTCATGTGATGAAATATTAAAACTATAGGTTACAAATATAATATGATAAGTTGGTTATAATATTTATTTATAACATATTGATTATATGATAATTAATTATTCTTTTTCTCTAATAATCGAATTGAGTGAGAGGTTATTGGAAAGTTTTATGGCAATTGTGAGATAAAAGCAAAATTGTTTTCCAAATCAGTGAGTTGAGTATTCATTCAAAATTAATCTCACAGCGGGGCTATCAAGTAAATGTGTTTTACTAAACGATAGCATAGAGAGCATACACGATCAAGTTCCGAGTTTACTATATGATAGTTACTCGTTTACTCGTTGCTACACGATCGAGTAGTAAAGTCTATACGATAGGCTTTGTCTTTCTAAACGATTGAGTATCTAGTTTATATGATAGGCTTCATCTCCCACTTACTCGATCATCTACCTCCTGCTTTTCTCAATCCAAAATCATACAGAGCCCACAACTCCTGGATTCTCACACCGAGAATACGAAGGTAACCATTGTGGTGGTGTTCTAGTTCGTTCGAGGATCGGGTTGAACTTGATTGTGATCGAGGTGCATCCAATCGTTCGTTGAGATCGTGTTCAGATCGTCGCGTTCGAGTTCATGTTGTTGATCGAGTTACTGAACGATCAAGGGATACTTGAAGAAAGGTTCTTCAAAGGTTTACATACTCTATCTCTTGTTTGTTCTTTTATTAGAGGCATGTTGTAATTATAGTATATGCATAATCGTTTGTGTTTAGACTGTAATTGTTTTTGTTCATTCTCAATTGAATTTGGAGTGATCCATTTTCGCTCATTAGATCTCGATTTAGAGTTCCTTCAATTGGTGTCAGAGTCGAGTTGTTCTAATATTCCAAATTTCATTGTTGTATTGAACTTTGTTTACAATCTTGGTGGGTTTTAAGTGTTCTACAATGCATTTAAGAGTTAAATGTGTTTGTGGATGTGTTGATGGATGTTTACGGGATGATTGCCTCTGTTTAAAGCATTCTTTAAGTTTACAAAGTGTTAATTTGTAAGGGCCCCTATGTTTTCGGGCATAATTAACAAGCAATCGAGTCTGTATTCAAAGTGTTTGGAGTGTTTTGAGTCGTTCGTGATGAAGTTTCGAAGCATGGAGATTCTGTTCTCATCGAGGAAGAAGACCAAAGGTTGGTCGCATCGTGTAGCCCAGGCTAAACGATCGTTAAGATTTGGCTAAACGATCATGTAGAAAAGTTCTACCTGATCGTGTATTATTTACTAAACAACGATTGAGTAAAGAGTTTACTTTATCGTGTTGCATTGGCTGCTCGATCGCGTAGACGCTTGAGGTAAACGATCGCATAAAGTTTTTGATACTCATCGCATGGTAGGCGCGTGCACTAAATGATCGTGTAGTCCAACATGCTTCATATCGCGGAATGACCTTGGATAGAACTTGTCATAGAAGAATCTTTTGAATTCCTCCCAATTGATCTGTATATCTCTATGGCGTAACTAAGTCACACACCACCAGTCATCTGCTGCCCCTTGTAGTAAAAAAGTGTCCAGTCCCACCTTCCTGGCCATCTCATCACACAAAGCACTTTTCTACCATTGCTATCCATTTCTTAGCATTTGCAGGATGAACTATCCCTGAAAATGTTATGCCACCCAAGGCCCTTAATAACCCTACCATTTTGGGGATTTGTATGGGTGAGAGTAGCTAGATTCTTCGACTCAATAAGCTTACCATTTTAGGGATTTGTTTGAACGGGGAGCTGGAAACTCAACTACACAAGATGGAATTCACTCATTCCCTTTGTTAGGATAAGTAGATGAATTCCTCCCCTAGAGGCTGATTCCAAGTCTTGAATAATAAGGGCCCTCAACCCCTCAGAGTAGTCTAGTTGTAGTAAGACTATGGCTAATTGTTCATTAGAGGGATGTGTGGTACTTAAGAAGTTAAATATAACTACAGGGGTAAAACGGTAACTTTCACCCAACTGTACTTAGAGCAACTTATGAAGGGTCAACACACTATTGATTGGTTATATCCAATGGACTAAAAAATATATCTGTAGTGCGAAGAGTGCAATTCTCGGTCTTTAGTTGAGTGACTGGCAGCTATCAAACATTAATTAATTTGGTTAAAGAGATTAATCAATTAATCTCGTATCATTTAAGATTTAGTCTATAGGTCCATAAGGTCAACTTGTTAACTCAATAAGAATTAAAGAAAATCAAACTGATTTTGGTTTAATTTGATTTGTTTAAATTAATTAAAGAAACTTAATTGTATGAGATACAACTAATATAATATATGTTGATATATTATTATAAAGTATAATTATATGATACATTGTAATACAAAGTTTTATTGAGAGAACCAAATATTTAAATATGATTCAAATATTGATTATATGAATATGGTTCATATAAAAACTATAGGTTAAAATTAATATGAATATTATTCATATTAAAACTATATAGTTGCATGAGAGAAGAAGTTATTTGAATATGATTCAGATATTAATCTATATAAATATGATTCATGTAGAAACTATAGGTTAAAATTAATATGGATATGATTCATATTAATACTATAGGTTATGTGAGAGAAAATAAAATATAGGTTATATTATATGTGATATAATAAATTATAAGTTATATATTATATAAGATATAATATATAGTTTCAATTTAATTATGTTAATAGTTAATATAATTAAATTTGAATTTGAAAATTAAATTCAAATTAATATAACTTCTAGGAATTATTCCCCTCTCTCTTATAAATCTCATAACCACTGCTAGGGATTGGTGATCACATTGATTGAACATGAAAATTATTTCCACAAAGATCTTCTTCTTCCTCTAATCTTCTTCAATGAATTATTCTTGAAAAATTTCTCAAGATCTCAAAAACTTTCCTTTACCAAAATCATAAGGAAGCCCACACCTCTTGTCACACCCCATCCTAGATTACCCACCTAATCCAGAAAGAGGTGTAAAGATGCTAAATATCACCTCCATTGATGACATTTAACATCCAACTAACCATCTCAACTTATACCTAAAAGATTTAGTAACATCTTAAACACATGCTAGTAAAATAGTGGAATGATCATATCTCGTAGAAAGTACATTATAAAACATCAGGCATTATCAGAAAACCACAGCAACTTTGTACTAAAAAACACGTTTACAACGGCGGATTACTCTGGATAAAGATTTCCCTTTGCTATATAAACCAAATCACAAGGTCATACGTGTACACAGAGCTGTCTCCAAGGCTAAACATAGATCCTCACGACAGGACTAGGTTACTCTGGACTTCTCGATATACTCTGGCCATATCTGACCTCGATAGCCCCTAATAACAATTTCAAGAAAGAAAAAAAGAGACAGTTTTTCAAAAATTCCCATTTATGGACAGAATGTGATCACCTGAGTAGTGCTACTGAAACACATTCAAGTAGCATGGAAAAATAACCATCTCTCGAGTACAAGAATTAGTAGTTTGAAACCACTTTCAAAAAAATTCAACATCATTTATTCCACTATCAATAGGTTTTCTTATAAAATCATACAAATCAAGTACAGTAAAATCAGGTTCCAAACTACATTTTTTAAGCTCCAGTTCATATAAAATCAATGAGAGTTTAGAAATCATGATTCAAAGCATTTCTAAAATAATAATCAAGTAAAACAGATCATGGCATCATATTTCACAAATCATAGCATAGTATCGTATTTATATACTTTTCATATCAAAATATTTAAAATAAAACCACTCACGATCACTGGCATGAGCTCCTCGGGTTATAAACTTTTCTAACCTTAATTTGACCTGAAATAAAGTCCCAAGGTTACTAGACACTCACAAGAGGTCAAGTTAACGCTAAACAACCCTTAATGATTCAATGTGACTAAATAAACTCAATTTAACACCTAAACACTCACATTTTGCTCCTTAAGTCCATTTTTCTCAAATTATCCAAAATGGCCTAAAAATCACTTAAAAATCTAAAATTATTCATTTTATGGTTAAAAAATAAAGAAAATTCTAATTGGGCTTCAAAAATGATCACCAACACCAATCCAATATCAAGAAAATTCTAATAGGCAAATGCACACTAAAAATGGGTGTGGACCTTGGATGTGAGCATGGGCAGCCGAGCTGGCCTTGGGCGTGCATAGGTGCGCGTGGGGCACATGTTGAGGGGCGCTAGGTGTAACGGTCATGCTTGTCCAGGGCCTGTTTCGACGGACAACTTCGGTTGGTTGAAGAAGTGACAAATGGAGTTATTGTCGGTCTTGACCACGAACTTGGCCCCCAAGAGATACTGTCTCCAGGCCCTCAAGCAGTGAACTACTGCTAACATCTCTTTCTCGGAGGCGCATACCTCCGTTCGACATCATTTAGTTTTCTACTCTCATACGCGATGGGGTGTCCTTCTTGGAGGAGAACACCGCCCAACGCAAAGTCAGAAGCATCAGTCTCTACTTCAAATGGCTTAGTCACGTCGGCAATTCCGAGGACCGGCCCCTCAATCATCACTTTCTTCAAGCCCTCAAAAGCGGCTTGACATTCAGGAGTCCAGCTCCATTGGCTATCATTCTTCAACAGTTCGGTAATGGCCCTGTTCTTCTCGAGAATCCTTCTACGAACCGCCTATAGTAGTTGGCTAGTCCGAGGAAGGATCGTAGTTCGGTCACGGATGATGGTACCCTCCAGTCTCTAATTGCGGCCACCTTGCCCTCTTCCATACCAATCCGACCACACTCAATCACGTGGCCGAGGAAATTTATTCGTCTTGGGCAAAGGAGAACTTCTCTCTCTTTACATACAACTGATTTCTGCTCAGCTTTTCAAAGACTAGTTGGAGGTGACGCCGATGTCCTCCAACGAGCACTATAGACCACAATGTCATCAAGATATACTCGACGAATTTGTCGAGGTATTCGTGAAACACTTGGTTCATTAGGGTACAGAACGTTGCTGGAGCATTGGTGAGGCCAAAGGGCATCACGAGGAATTCGAAGGCTCCATATCTCGTGACACAGGTCGTCTTGGTTCGTCTCCTTCAGCAATTCGAACCTGATAATATCCAGACCGTAGGTCCAGTTTCGAGAAATACTTAGCACCGTGAAGCTGATCAAATAAGTCAGTGATGATAGGAAGGGGATATTTGTTGCGGACTGTGAGCTTATTCAAGGCCCGATAGTCGATGCACAACCGGAGGCTCCCATCCTTCTTCTTCTGGAACAGTACTGTCCATAAGGAGCCTTTGCCGGTCTAATAAATACTGCCTCTAACAACTCGTCTAACTGTTTCCAAAGCTCAGCCAATTCTGGCGGGGCCATCCGATATGCATTCTTGGCAGGCGGCTTTGCCCCTGGCAACAACTCAATCTCATGGTCAATCCCCCTTCGTGGGGGTAAGGACTTGGGCAGGCTTTTCGGCATGACGTCCCGATACTCTTCCAAGACAAATAGAACGTCTTGGGGGATCTCCTCTTCAGTGGACTCAACTGATTCTATCGGGATGGCCATGAACGTGGGTTCGTCGTGGACCAGGCCCCTCTTCAATTGGAGGGCTGAGATCATTCTCACCCCATTTGGCTGCTTGATACTGGCTTGGACTACGGTCGGTGTAGATCCGTAATGACTAAGCATTTGGCAAGGGGCATTGGTATGACTTTATGTTCAAGCAGAAATTCCATTCCCAGTACCACGTCGAAATCATCCATCTTGACAATTACGAAGTCAACGAAGCCCTTCCAATCTCCTAACTTCACCGGAGTTCTCTTCGCTATCCCCGTAATTGGTAGGGCTGCGGAATTCACAGCTTTCATCTTCCCTGCATCTCTTTCCCAATTCAAGTTCAGCGGCGAGCTTCCCTTTCAGCCATGAAGTTATGGGTAGCCCCAGAGTCAACCATCGTGGTTTTGGCCGATCTTTGGTTGACCCAAGTGTCCACATACATGAGACCTTTCTCTAGTGGCTCCGTCGCCTTTCTCATATTCTTCTGAAGTGCAGATAGGAATTTCAATGCCCCATCCTGGGATTCTCAATTTCTGCCGCTGGCTCGATTACCGTCTCTTCCAGTTCAGCCTTGTCTTCGGAGGTAGAGGCCAATGTGGCTTGAAAAGCATTGAACGCAGTTCGATTTGGACATTCGCCCGCCCTGTGTGGCCCTCTACATATGAAACAAGATAGGGGGCGATTGTAATTGTTATGCTGTTGTGGCGGCCCCCGCCAGTTGTTTCCTGATCTCGGTTGGGATGATTTACGGTCCCCCCCTGTGTTCTTGTCTCCTCCCCCAGGTCTGGGAGGACTGGAACGGCTGTTTCTGTTTCCCCATTGGAGGAAGTTGATTGTTTCCTCACATCTTATGAGTCAGTGCTAAGGTCGTACAAGCCGTTCAGCTGCCGCGTAGGCAGAGGGGAGATCCTGTACTCTCTGTTCATATATGTTTTGATTTTGCCCACGGTTTCAGCCCTTCCACAAAGCAAAAGACCTTGTCTTTTTCAGACATATCTCGTATGTCCAACATGAGTCCTGCAAACTGTTTTACATAGTCCCTGATGTTACCTGTTTCCTTTAGCTCTCGGAGTTTTCGTCGAGCCAAGATCTCGACATTTTCAGGGAAGAACTGCGAACGAAGTTCTTGTTTCAATCTATCCCAAGTATCAATAGTGCAGCGTCCTTCTTGTATGTCTGTAAATCGTGATCTCCACCACAATTTCGCATCTTCAACTAGATGCATCGTTGCTATTGTGACTTTCGACTCTTCAGTCACTGTGTTCGTCGCCTTGAAGTATTGCTCAAGGTCGAAGATAAAATTTTCCAGGGCTTTCGCTTCTCACACCCCACAGAAGGGTTTCGGTTCTGGGATTTTTATTCGGCTCTCTGCCATTGCTCCCCAGGTGGGGCTTGGTTCCCTACGCTCGGATGGTGAGATTCACTCTAGCACTCACATCCGCTATCTCGACTCTGACGACATCCAGGCCGATTGAAAGTCTTCAGATAAATCGTTACCATCTGAAGTATTGCTTTTTGGGAGCTGTCCAGCTCTTCGACTAGCTCCTCTATGTGGGCAACAGAGCCCGAGGAGCTATCGCCTCGTTCAAAGCTGTCGGACCGTACTGTCTTGGTCTCGAGGGTCTCTACCCTCATCATCAATTCTCTGACGGGTAATCCGTCTAGGCGGCCTACCACCGCATCAATTCCATCGGCTTTCTCGGCAACTTCTTGTAGCCGAGTCTCAAGGAAACGAACATTATCTGGGACCTCTCTCAGGTAGAGCATTTGTTCTTCCATCTCTACCAATCTGTCCACATGGGACTTGTTCAGGTTCTTCGTCGCGACATGATCACTGATCTTCCCTCTATAAGCCAACCTGGCTCTGATACCAACTGTCACAATCGCTCTTTCGGAAGCTTCTCTTAGCGATTGTGCGGCACTTGTTCCCGCTCGCGAACAAGCCAGCCAACTCGATTACGGACTGCCGATGGCACACCGAGTGCCTCTTGCAACCTCCACCCCGTTTTAGGAAAACGGTTTTAGAAAACGGGTTTAGAGAAAAGGTTTTCGTAAGAAGAATTGTGAGTGTGAATAAAGAAAGAAAGATTGTAGTAGACTAGAAAGCAATAAGCAACAACAACGGCTTTATAGAGTACTACTCCGGGTATGAGGAAATGATGGTTAGTCTTATCCCCATATAGTGCATTCTGAACAAAAAGCCAACTGGCGCCCTTGCATATGCAAAAGGGCGAGTGGTCACTTACAATGAAAATGTAAAGAAAGCAAGCTAACTACACTAATACAATACAGGATATGAAAGTAAGCTAGAAGGGGGTTGGATTGGGCATGCGGCATGGGCAACAGGCCCTGGACAAGCATGACCGTTACACTAGGCATGACAGAGGCACACACAACGTTGGGACAGGGCGAGCATGAGGTGCACGAGAGCGTAAGTGTGGATGGCTAGGAGATCGGGCGTGCGTGGCTGGGGCACCTAGGAGGTGGTTGGTAACTTCCTCGCCCAGTGATTTTCCTACTTAAAAACATCATTTCCAATAAAATAAACTTCAAATAAATTTTACGAAACTCAAGAGGGACGTCTAACTAGCTCACCAAAAATTTTGGGCCCCAAAAACTTCCTCTAAGTGCCTTGAAATCTCCTTCAAAATAACAAGCTCAGATTCACCCATTTTTCAGACAACCACTGTTTTCTTTAAGTTTTCTCAATCTTCCAAATCTCAAATCACTCTTGACAACCCTAGCTTGTCTTCAACCCTAGATCTCAACTTAATCAACTTTCATTTGGTTCAAAAATCACAAAAATTTCATAGGTAAATTGAAAGAACTGACATTCCAAAAATACCTTTCACAAGCTGCCAAAAACTGCATTTTCTTCATCCAATCAATTTGAGAATAACAAGGAAGATTTCCTTGGTGGTGTCTAAGAAGTAAAGGTTGTTGTGTTGTTGTAGAGATCTTGATCGTAATCCAATCGGTTCAAGATTTTGCAATAGAAATGAAGCGAGAAGACCGGATGTTTAAGGGTAAGTTTAATTTCTTCCCTTTTCCTTTCTAAATTCTTAATAGAAGCATGCTTAAGGGTGTATTATGTATCTTGTAATTTCCATCCTCTGGTTTATTCTATGTTCTGTAAAATGAATTGAAACTCGATAGCAGTCACATGCTTCCACTATAGGTATTTGAAGCCCTTCACATTTATCATTTATCATATTTAATGTTATATTATATGATTGCAGAGTGATTATATAGTTGCATGCTTATAATGCTTATAAACACCATTCACGTGTTATATTATATAGTTTCATGATATTATAAGCATGTTTATGCATCATAATGAATATAAATATTATATTACATGATTGCAGGCATTATTAAGTATATCCATGCATTATACTTTAATATAATTGTTATATATGTATGATGGATATGTTTTTGTTGTCATTAGAAAATAATATAATTGTTATATGAACAAATTAAATTGCATTGAGCATGACATTACCTATTGAATATAATTATTATATTTAATTAATGTTATTAGAAGCATGATTGTAGGTTTTAATATTTTATTATTTATAATCATTATAAGTTTAATAAATTATATTAAAATTCATAATCAAGAGTTGCATGTAAATATGTCTCAATTAATTTTTTTTCATTAATACTGGGGTAGGGTAAAGAGTTTCAGTGATTTACACCTCGAAGTAGAGTGCGTAAATACCAGATGCATAGGTTGAGTCATTTGCTAATAAATGGTTAAAATTAATTCACCTAAATTTATGTTAAAAATATTTCTAATATGATTAGAAATTAGTTAATCTTTTATTTTTCTTTTAATAGGATTAATTGAAAAGAATAAAAAAGCTTAAATTTAAAAAATAACTGTCTTTAAGATATCTTTGTCTAAGGAAGGTTCTGTCTAGGATTAGGGTTTTTAACTGACAGAAACAAAACAACCCAACTTGGAAGGTGAATTAGACAAATATTTTATAAACATGCAATAAATGATTAGATTCATTAAAATATTTAATAAATAATAATCATATATTGTTAAAATATTCAATATAAATGTTACCTTGAGTAAATTAATAATGCCTTAGTCAAATTAATTAGTCGGATTTACTTAAGTTAATAAATCCTAGGTTCTAAAATACTTAGTAGAGGAAAAAGACATATATTGATGGACTTAGTGTCCTAAATCTCGTGGATGTTATGGTTTGTAATTTGTAAATAAAAATTATTTATTTAATAAAAATAAGCAGTATTTTATTGATATTTATAACGCATTAACTCAATCCAATAAACTAAGATCCAAGGTTATTTTATGTAGCTTGAACAATATGTGGTAGACATACAGGTGGATCATGTTCAAACAATAACCTAAAAGGCTTGCAGTATATGGATAAGGTTGGGTGTCTTATCTTAGTGACACTATGGATATGGCCCACTTTGTAAGTGTCACAAAAGTTATAAGCATTACTAAAGATTTGATCAAAATCGTGCATGTGGAGACATGTGAATGGGGGTATCCTGTACAAAGAGTTTGTATAAGACTGGACCGAGAAATGATTAACCTCTCTTGATAACACCGTTAACTGAAGAGACTAACATTTCATAGGATGGCCATAGGTAACTTGATCTCAATCTTGAGTGAGTTATGAACTTCTGTCTATGAGGGCAATTCTTTGATTGGCATGGTGAGAATGGCTCAAGTCATCAACTCAATAAACCTACCATTTTGGGGATTTATCCGAGTAAGGAGTTGGGAACATTACCACACAAGATAGAGTTTATTGCTTCTTGCTTTTAGGAAAAGTAGATGAATTGCTCTAGTAAGTGCTGACTCTGGGTCTTGAACAAGAGGATTGGCATGGGTGAAAATGGCTCAAGTCATCGACTCAATAAACCTACCATTTTGGAGATTTATCTGAGTAAGGAGATGCGAACATTACTACACAAGATGGAGTTCACTGCTTCCTGCTTTCAGGAAAAGTAGACGAATTGCTTAAGTGCTGACTCTGGGTCTTGAACAAGTGGCCCCTTCCTTTCATTGGCTCGAGAGAGATTTGTTTACATAAGCAAGTTGTTCATTAGAGGATCAGTGGGACTTAAGGAAAAATATGTAATGATAGGGGTAAAACGATAATTTGGCCCAGTTGTAATTATGAGCATTTCGTGAAGGATCGATTTATTGATAACTAGTTATATTCATTGACACAAAGATATATCTATAATACGAAGAGTGCAGCGATTGATCTTCAATGGAGTGATCCACAGTTAATGATTGTTGATTATAATAATTAAAATCCACAGTTAATGAGTGTTGATTATATTAATTAAAGAGTTTGATTAATTTAATCTCGAATCATCGAAGCTTCTAATCTGTAGGTCTATTAGGTCCCCCTACTAGCTCGCCAAGGTTAAAACAAGGATCGATTAATTTTTTTAATTAATTTGAATTGTTCAAATTATTTTAGGAAATTTTTTATTAATAAGGATTAATATAAAGTATAATTTATAATGATACATTATAGTATATAACTAATTATAAATATGATTTATAATTAAAACTATATAATATGAGATAATAATATCTGAATAAGATTCGAATATTAAATAAACTGTAATTGGATTCATATTAAAACTATAGAGTAAAAATGAATATGAATTGGATTCATACTAAAAACTATAAGTTGAGAGAGATATGCTTCTTTATATGATTTAAATGTATAATCAATAAATATGTGATATTTATATTAATTAAATAAAATTTAATTAATTATTATTTATTTAGTTATATATAATAAATATTAAATTCGATATATATATATATACACACACATACATGCAAGGGAATGGATGGTGGAATGAGAGGGTTAACTCCCCTCACGTAGTTTTCTGTATTTGGGTACATAAAAATTTTTGGGCAAATATCAATTTGTACCCATGAACTTTGATTGTTGTATCAATTTAAACTCTAAGCTAATAATTGTATTAATTTAAACCCTGAACTTTGGGAATTGTATCAATTTAAATCCCAAACTAATAGTTATATCAATTTAAATCTTGAAATTTTATTAGTATATCAATTTAAACCCCAAACTAATAATTGTATCAATTTAAATCCTAGACTTTTTATTATATATCAATTTAAACTTGAACTTTCATAATTGTATCAACTTAAACCCTCCATTATGTTTTCTTCAAATACACTTGTGAATGTTCAGGGTTTAAATTGATATATTTATGAAAGTTTAGGGCTTAAATTGATGCCCTTATGAAAGTTCAAGGTTTAAATTAATATAATTATTAGTTTGAGGTTTAAATCGATACAACCCCCAAAGTTTAAGGTTTAAATTGATACAATTCTTAGTTTAGGATTTTAATTGAAACAACCCAAAAGTTTTGGGGGTATAAATTGATATTTACCCAAAAGTTTTTGCTAGAAAGACAAGCTCTCTCCCTATCTAACTTTCTTTGTATTCTCTCTCAAAATTCAAAAGAAAGATTTCTCTGTAAATTTTGGATCCCACCATCCCTTGATCCTCCCAGAGACATAGTAGAGAAGTCCTATTGGTGGTGTCCAGCCGATCATGTTCTTGGGAATTAGTGTAGGAAATTCACAAAGATTTAGTCCTTTCACCTACATTTTCCCCATCAACCATCTCATATATTTCAAACTGCAAAAATAATATTAGTCCAAATCAACCAAGATTTATAGCATATAAACGGTTATTTGTTATACATTAACTAAAACAAATCTTATATTAGTTTTGTCAAAGACTTTCCTTGCTAGCACATTCTATTCTGGATGCACATCATCCACCTAGTTATTCATTTTCAGAATTCCATATGACACTCTTTGGCAAACATATTGAAGGGCCTGAGAGGCTAGGGATGCGTTCAAATGCCCATATGCTCAAGCATGTGGGAAGCCAACAATTCCCACTTATAAAGCATTTGCATTCTTTATAACCTTCTCTATCGAATGCACTGTTGTCATATATGTGATATGACCCCATGGATATAGAACAAATTGTAACTCATCATCCAATATCATAATATAATCAATTTTCACTCTGGTGGTAACTTGTTTTCCTAAGAGAAAGTTTGATAAGAAGTTTAGTTTGGCAAGTCTCACTCAATTCTTTCTTTTCACAGACTCTCTAATAATGAGCATGTTATTTATAGCAAATCTCGTAATTATTTCTTTTTTCTTTTTTTAAGTCCTTCAGAAATTTGCTTTTTGAAGTATTTGTTAAAAAACCTGCCGCTAAATTTGTGCATATCCAATGTTGGTAATGGCCCATAATTAATCCTATTATCTTCTCAAACTCAACTATTCCAAACTAAACAATCTTTCCTTCAAAATTGAATGTTAGCTCATCCTCTCTTGTTACACTATATTATCATTGAATTAGGTCGTATAACAGTTGGCTAGGGAACTTGCTAACTTGAAAGTTTAAGAAAAAGCCAAAAGGACTACATTTGAACTTTATATTATCATCCTATGTCTAAGTAGTGCATCCTCTGACATGAAAACCATATTGCATTTTCACTAAATATAAACTAGTGAACATTTTAATATAAATATAAACCACTAAATATTTAATATAAATACCCTATATACACTGAATATACCTCATATAGTATGTCCAAGTCAGCCTCCCTTGTATTCCCTCTTCCATAACTTTTTGTTTTCAACATAGCTTTACCTCAAATGGTCTGTTATCATTTATGTTTTTTTGTATTAATAAAGATAACAAATATGTTCCCTGTATGATCTGTTATAACTTATATATTCAGTAGTATATTAAATACATACCTTTCTTTTCTTTTTTTTTCCTGTCGTCATCCTTATTAACTCTTGATTTTTTTTTCCACGACTTGTTTTCTCAACTTTCCTTGTACGTTTTTTGTTCATTTTTACCTATTGAGAATTAGGTACTATAAATCATTCATTTTTAATGTTTCTAATACATAACATATGTTGGGTCGATGTCCTAAATCTCATGGGTTTCGTAGTTTGTAATTTTTGTACACGAAATATTTATTTACTAAGATGTTATTTTATTTGATATTTAGTGTGCATTAACTCAATCCAATAAACTAAGTTGCAAGGTTATTTTATGTAACTTAAACATGCATGTGGTTGACATACAGGTGAATCATGTTCAAGTAATAACCTAAATGGTCTATAGTATATGGATAAGGTTGGGTACGTACTTATCCTGGTGACACTACGGATATGACCCACTTTGTAATTGTTCCAATAGTTGTAAAGTGTTACAAATGATCTGAACCCGATCGTTCATGTGGAGACATGTGAGTGGGGGTTTCTATACAAAGAGTTTGTATAAGATCAAACTACGAAATGATTAGTTTCTCTTTATAGCGTCGTTACTTGAGGAGATTAACATCTAACTAGAATGACTATAGGTCACTTGACCTTAATTCTGAGTGAATTATGAATTCCTATCTATGAGGACGATTCTTTGATTTATATGGGTGAAAGTGGCCAGATTCGCCGACTCGATAGACCTACCATTTTTGGGATTTGTCTGAGTAGGGAGTTGAGAACACAACTACACAAGATGGAATTCCCTCCTTTCTATCTTTAGGGAAAGTAGATGAATTGCTCCTTTAAGGGCTGATTCTGGGTCTTGAACAATAAGATGTCACTGGGCAGGGAGGGATCTAGTTTATAGTTGAACTATAACTAATTGTTCATTATAGGGACTAGTTAGATATAACTACAGGGGTAAAACGAGCAATTTGTGAAGGATCAACTTACTATTGATTGGTTATACCCGTAGACACATAAGTATATCTACAGTTCGAAGAGTGCAACTGTTAGTCTTTAGTAGAATATCTGATAGTTAATGAATGGTGATTAATTTAATTAAGGAGTTTAATGAATTAATCTCGTATTATTGGAGTTTCTAATTTGTAGGTTTATAAACTCCTTACTAGCTCATTAAGGATAAAACAAGGAATTAATGTTTTTGGAATAATTTGAATTGTTCAAATTATTTAAGGGAATAAAATGTATTCGTTATATTAATGTGATTAATATAATATATTTTGATACATTATAATATATAGCTAATTATAATATGATTTATAATTAAAACTATATAATATGTAAGATAATTATTTGATTAAGATTCAAATATTAATTATATGTAAAAAAATCATATAAATATTATAGGTAAAAATTAATATGAATATGATTCATATTAAAACTATAGGTTATAAGAGAGAGTTGTATTTCAATACAATTAAGATGCATATTATATAATTAACTAACTATAGTTAATTAGTTATTGTTTTATAATATTATAATTAATATAATATTATTAACTCCTCATGATAGGGGAGTTATTTTTCACGTGGGAAGTTAAAGTAACTCTCCCCTCCCCTTCTCCTCTTCTTCATCTATTGTTGAGATTGCAGCGGATGAAGCGAACATACGTGAAAAAATTCTCTCAAACTAAATTCTCTCATCTTTGATCTACTACAATTTGTCCTCCCTCTTCCAAAAACAAGTAGGAGCTCACACATCCTCAATTCCTTGCCTGAGAATAGTGAGGAATCCAAGTGGTAGTATCCTCAAGCACCTTGTTTTACTATGATTGTGATCTCCACGGTCCAAGAGAAGACTTTCTTGTTTGTGTGAAGAAGTCGCTGTTCGTGATAAATGGAGAGGAGTTTTGACAAGAAGAATTCTTCAAGACTAAGTTCTTATATTCCCTCAATTTCTCTGTAGAAAGCATGCTTATAGGTTTTATTTTGTTTATCCTATTGTACATTATATTATATGTTATTCTCTATTTTTGATGTTTTTCAAAATTGAAATTCAATTGCATGACGTTCTTCCGCGAGGAATTCCATTCCTTCAATTGTAGCGATGAAAACCCTAAGGCACAGCGGAAGCCATAACATACAGAACCCAAAACGTATTTCAAAATATCATTTAAAATCAAAACTTTTTTTTTTTTTTTTTGAATAAAAACTACAGGTCAAAATAGATTAAGCATCAATTCTAGAAACAATACCTACAAAGAGAAGAAACCCTACCTTGCAAACCTTTTAGGAACTCGGTAGAATTCTTCCGTATGAATTGGGAATGGGCACCACCACTTGGAGTCCTCTTCATTCTTGGAGGAAAATTGAGGATTTGAGCATTGTGGGATTCTCTTTAGAAACTTGGATGATTTTGGAAAAAATACATAGAGTTTTTGCTTCTACAAAAAAAGAAGAAAACAAAGAGAAAAAAATTGATATTCTTTTTGCATCTTTATTTTATATATATATATATATATATATATACACAGAGAGAATGAGAGAAAAGTGAGGAGACGTGGGATTCTTCCCGCGTCTCTATGGGGAGTTGCATTTTTATTTAATTTAACTAAATAAATAAAAACCAATAACCATTTAAATCATATTTAAATGGTTCCCTTTCACATAAACTATAGTTTTAATTCGCATCTAATGTGTATTAATTTTAACCTATAGTTTTTATTTAATCAGTTTTTCAAATTTTAATTTAATAATTTAATTAAATAATTAATTATTTCTTCAATTAATTAATCATCTAATTAAATACCACATATTTAATTTAATTTCCCATTTGAATCATATTCAAAAACATTTCTCTCATTTAACCTATAGTTTTAATGCACATTATTTTTAACTTATAATTTTCAATATAAATCTTATTCATATTAAATTAATTATTTGAACTTCTTTCAAACAATTCTTCTCTCATTTATTATTTTTGAATCATATCCAAAATTAAATATAAAGTCTAAAATTAAACTTTATATTAAAATGTATCAACATACATTAAAAAAACCCCAATCCTAAATTTGAACATTTCAAATTTAGTTTAATGAAAAATCATCTCAATACTCTTTATAAGCTAGGAAGGAGACCCAATAGACCTGGAGATCAAAAGCTCCTACGATGTGAGATTAATTGCCTAAACTCATTAACTAAATTAATTAATATTCATTAACTGTGGGTACACTCTATTAAAGACCCACAACTGCACATTTCTCACTACAGATATGTTTCTGTGTCTACGGATATAGACCAATAACAGCAAGTTAGTCCTTCACGAGTATTCGTAACACTAGTTGGGTCAAATTCCCATTTTACCCCTAAGTTATCTTTACATCCTTAAGTACCAGTGCTCGTCTAATGAACAACCGGTTTATGGTCCAACCATTAAATAGAAACTCTCTCGGGCCAGTGAGAAAGTAGGGCCTTTTGTTTAAGTCCCAGAGGCACCACTTAAGAGAACATTCATCTACCTACCCTAAAGTAGGGAAGGAGTGAAATCCATCTAGTATGATTATGTTCTCAGCTACCCACTCGGTTTTATCCCCAAAATGGTAAGCATAGTGAGTCTGCGAATTAGCCACTCTCACCCATACAAATCAAAGGACAATCCCTCGTGAACAGAAGTTCATAATATACTCAAGAGCAAGACTAAGTTGCCTAGGTCATTCTATTGAAATAAAAACCTAACTACTCAATAGAGTTACATTTAGTGGTTACTATTTCGTGGTCCCGTCTTGTGCAAACTTATTCCTCACTCGCGTGTCTCCAACACGAATGCATTGGATCACTGCATTTGTATCAAATACAAAGTAGGTCGTATTCATAGTGTTACCAAGATAAGGTACCCAATCTTACCCCTATACTATAGACCCTTTAGGTTGTATCTTGAATGTTGATCCCTATATATCTCTACATACAGTTCAAGACTCATAAGGCAGCATAGGATGTTAGTTTATTGGATTTTAGGGTTAATAAGACAAAATTCAATAAAACATCAATAACACTTATTGAGAAAAAACATTAAGAACTATTTATTAATGACGGTCATTTAATTACATTCACTACCTATGAGTTTTAGGGCATAAAACCCAACAAACTCCCACTTAAACTAAAAATCTAGTTAGTGGGATATACATTACATGGAACAATGGGGATGTTACAGATACAAAGCAAAATACAATAAACTAGGGCATTTCATACCCATTACACATCTCCTACTTGTCCTAGATTACACAATGTACATATCTCGTAAACTTATATTCTCTAGATGACTTTTGAACACTTTACCTGAGAGAGCCTTCGTAAATGGATCGGCAATGTTATGCTCCGAAGCGATCTTTGTAACGATCACATCTCCTCGTTGCACAACCTTTTATATCAGGTGATAATTTCTCTCAATATGCTTTCCTTGTTTGTGGCTATGAGGTTCTTTCGAGTTGACCACAGTTTAAGGTGATTGACAAGTTCATATTTGGAATAACTTCCAAATCACTTAGAAACTTCCTTAGTCAAACTACTTCATTTATTGCTTCACAAGCATCTACATACTCAACCTCCATGTTTGAGTCGCAATGCATCCTTGCTTGATACTGCGCCATACTACAGCTCCCTCATTCAGAGTGAACACATATTCTGATGTGAACTTCCTAGAATCCTTGTTAGTTGGGAATCAGAGTCTGTGTATCCCGTAAAAATCAAATCCTTAGCTCCATACACTAGCATATAGTCCCTCATTCTCCTAAGATACTTAAGGATATTCTTAACCACAATCCAGTGGTCTAACCCTAGATTGGGTTGGTACCTACTGACTATTGCCACTGCATAACAAATGTCAGGCCTAATGTAGAGCATAACATACAATAAGTTGCCCATAACTGAGGCATAGGGAATACGACTCATGTCCTCAACTTCTTGAGATGTTTTAGGACACTGTTCCTTTGACAAATGAACTCCATGCTTGAAAGGAAATAAATCCTTCTTAGAGTTTTGCATCAAATATTGAAGCAGCATCTTGTCGATATAAGTTATTTGAGACATGGTTAGCATTCTATTCTTATGATCCCTAATTATTTGGATCCCAAGAACATACTGTGCCTCTCCCAAATCCTTCATTTGAAATTGGACTACTAGCCACTTTTTAACATTAGTAAGGTATCCTACATCATTCCCAATGAGCAAGATATCGTCCATATAAAGTACTAAGAAAGATACTTTATCGTTGATGATCTTCTTGTAAACACAAGGCTCATCAATACTTTGGTCAAAGCCAAAAGATTTGATTGCAGTATCAAACCTAATATTTCAAGATCTAGATGTCTGTTTCAACTCATAAATGGATGGATTCAGTTTGCAAATGTGTTGCACCTGACCTTGGGCTATGAACCCCTCGGGCTGAGACATAAAGATATTTTCTTCAAGATTGTCATTCAGAAAGATTGTCTTGACATCCATTTGTCATATTTCATAGTTATAATATGTGGCTATGGTTAAGAGAACTTGTATAGATTTAAGCATAAAAATAAGGGGAAAAGTTTTCTCATAGTCAACCCCTTCCCTTTGGGTATAACCCTTTGCTACGAGTCTAGCTTTGAAGGTCCATACCTTCCCAACTACATCTCTCTTTCTCTTGTAGATCCATTTACAATCTATGGATTTAGCCCCTTCAGGTGGATCTACAAGATCCCATACTGAATTGAAGTATATTGACTTTATTTCAAAGTCCATGGCTTTGACTCATTGGTCCTTGTCTACGTCATTCATTGCTTGCCTATAAGACAATGGATCCTCAACGCCATCATTTGGTATGACGACCTGAGTTTCAGTTAAACCCAAGTAATGGTCAGGTTGTGCTACAACTCTCCGATTGCGTCGAGAAACTCTCAACGATTGAGAAGGACAAGACTAACTTGAAGTGCAAGTCCCTTCATTAACTGTTGATGAAGGACCACCATCATCATCAACAACTCTTGTTGATTCTTCAGTAGTTTCATTTAATACTAATTTGCTTCATGGTTTATGATCTCTCACGTGGTCTTCTTCCAAGAATGTAGCGTTTGTTGATACAAACACGTTTTCTTGTGGGTCGAAGAAAGACCACCCTTATTTCCTTAGGGTAACCAACAAATTGACATAATCATGAACGAGGTTCCAATTTCTTAGGATTTGTCACTAGCACATGTGCTGGACAACCCTAGATTTTGAAGTAGTGCAAACTAGGTTTATGCCCCATTCATAACTCAAAAGGTGTTTCAGAAATACTCTTCAAGGAGAATGAACTACAGTCTCTATTGCATACCCCCAAAACGAGCTAGGCAATTGAGCACAGCTCATCATAAAACGACCCATGTCTAACAAGGTTTTATTTCTCTTTTCTGATACACCGTTTTGCTTATGTATACCAAGTGCTGAGAGTTGAGAGTTGAGATTGGATTCCATGTTCTATAATATAGTCTTGTAATCTTAATTCCATGTACTCACCACCTCGATCAGATCGAAGTGTTTTAATAGTTTTACCTAACAGAATTTCAACTTCTACCTTATACTCCTTGAACTTTTCAAGGGCTTTAGACTTATGTTCGAATAGGTATAAGCAACCTTACCTCGAATAATCATCTATACAAGGAAGTATTCATACCCTTCTCGAGCTTGTACATTCATTGGACCACAAAGATCCGAATGTATGAGCTCTAAAGCTCTTTGGCTCTATAACCTTTTCCACTAAAAGGTCTTTTAGTCATCTTACCCTCAAGACAAGATTCACATAGAGGTAATGAATCATCTTATAACTCACTTAGAAGTCCATTCTTCATCAATCTCCCGATCTTATCGAGATTAATGTGACCTAATCTTAAGTGTCAAAGATAAGTACTATTGTTACTTGGAAAAATTCTTTACCTTTTAGTTTGAGTGTTAGCCGTTTTAAACCTCTCATGATTTAAAAGTGCTTTTGTTTCGATTGGTCTTAACACATGCAAGTTGTTTTCTAGTTTTGCTAAACAAATATGTAAACCATTTTTCTAAATGACCGCTTCATTATATGAAATATTTATGGAATACAATTGTTCAATTAAATAAGAAATAGATACTACGTTCCTTTTCATATTAGGAACTATATATAGATTTTCTAAAAATAAAAATCTATTTCCAAAAAACAACCTAACAGCTCCCACTGCAGGAGCTGAAATGGTGTCTCCAGTTCCAACCTTGAGTGTCATTTCACCCTCAGCAAGCTGCCGGAAGGAACTAGTTCCTTGTAAAGAGAAATCAAATATCCAAGAATTGTGGTCATTTTCCACTAAACATGTTTCTAAAACAAGTAAATCACATTTACCTTCCATTTCCTTCTTCTTCTCAGCAAGGTACTTTGGACAGTTCCGCTTCCAGTGACCTTCCACATTACAATGGAAGTACTTTTCCTTGTCGGCCGTCTTAGCCTTTCTCTTACTCTTTCCAGTAGATGGAGCCTTCTCCTTTCCTCCTTTCTTCTTCTAGACCTTCTTAAGACCATAAGTTGAGGGTATAAACTTAGTTCCTGAGGATAAACCCTTACAAAAAAATTTGGAATGGGCAACATTTGCCTTTTCTTCTACTGGTCCCTTACCTTTCATAAAAGACTTGTTGGTATGCAACTCATTCAAGAGAGTCGTTATGGTGTGCTGGATTTTATTCATAGTCACATTGTTGCGGAATTGAAGAAAGCTCTTTGAAAGAGATTCCAGAATAAAAGACACCTGACTTTGCTCGTCAATGACCGTCCTGTTCATTTCAACCACGTTGAACTGGACCATCAGGTCGAGAACATGTTCTCTAACCGACTGGTCTTCCTTCATACATGCATTATAAACGTATTTTAGGGCCTTGTGCCGAATCTAAATGGAAGGTTACCAAAACATAACCTTGAGGGACTCCATGATCTCACAAGCAGTGAGCATGGCCTCACGTTTCTTGTTGAGTACGCCACCAGACTCACCAAAATATAGACTCGAGCCTTTTTATTAGCCTTTGTCCTACGATCATATGCATCCTTAACATTTAGGGGTGCATTACGAGCGGGGACTTGAGGACACTCCTCAGTTAAGAAACTTGTAGATCATTTATAACTAGAATCGTATTAAAGTTAGATTTTCACGTCGCATAATTCTCTCTGATTAGTTTTCCATTTTTAAGTAGGGCGATAATTTGAGGAAGACATGCTGAAAAACAAACAAACAACTGACCATTTTAGTTATCTTTGCCTTAACCCAACATAAAAAAATATCTAATCAGCGTAACAAAAAAAAAATCATAGAATCTAAAGTAATCTATTAATTTGATTTTTGCAACGATACTTCAGAGGTTTAGGACAACAACCACTGAAGAGTGATCAACTATCCCTCCTCTAAATTGAGACTATCTCAACTAATTAATAATTCCAGAATAACTTTTATTCCTATAGCTTTTAGCTCCCGTTAGTTTGGTCAAGGATTCATGAACTCGCTTAATTCATACAGTAGGTGTGACCCTTTCATTTTCGAATTTCAGATGTACGCTTCAATAGGCTACCGTTAGGAAAGACAACTGTTGAAAATTAACCTAAAAAATATTATCCGTTTTTGGAGTTTGCGTTGTTCCAAAATCTATGATCAGACCCTCCAAAGGGATGGTCGCTCTAGGACGACACGTAGGCGGATCATAAGAATCTCACGATGCACCTAATGAAGAAGATCGTAGGATACGTTGACACATGTCCTTCTCCCACTTACTATGAACATTTTCCCTATTCACCTTGATATTGGCCCATGCAAACACTTTTCGAAGGGAGGTCGCGCTCAGGGCGACATGAAGTCAAGCATGGATCTCATAGTGTGAACTCTTAGGGACGTGAGAGCTTAAAAATGATATATCATATATACCATTTTTCTCCTACTTAAATGTTCTATTTATTTTAGGATTTTGTTGTACTTAGATAAATTCCGACTAATGAATCTATCTAAGTCTATGCCTATTATAACACTTGTCTTTATACTAAATTCTAGGTGTATTAAACCATTTAATTTACTTAGTAAAATTTCATGTTAATAGGATCTTTGTTAATTCAACTCAGGTTTCGATCCAGTTTCCAGTTAGGAGGTGTTATGCAAACCGTCAACTTAAATATCCCTAGTCTAGACAGAACTATATCGGTTGAGTTCCCTTATAACCTTAATCCTATTTGTCCTACTTAATCAATATTAAATCTATTTTAAAAGAAACTAAGTAATTATTCTAATCTAAATAGAAATGTGATCTTAGGTCTAATTAATCTTAAACAATTTAAAATTAATAATATATTTTTCCTAAGATCTTATGTTTGCATGCAACTCTTTGTTATAGGTTAATGGTTGCGCTAATCATTAATTTTTATAACTATTACAAATTTTAATGATTAGTCCTATAACATGCTAACTGTATTTTAATTAATTAACAATCATATTCTAATTAAAAATAAATAAATCATATTGCATGCATTTCAAGTGTCATACACAATGTAAATTGATTTCCAATTAAATATAACACTTATATAATATTTTGAAAATCAACCAAGCATATTCATATATATTAATAAATATAACTAATTATATTTTCTAATTAATGTCATGCAACATGCTTCTCCAATTTTTATATTTAACATATCACATTTATTAAATAAACCTTGAAATTATGAATCATGCATTTCATACTATACATTATAACACTTATAATAAACAAAAAATGCATGAATATGCTTAATCTAAGGTGAGATTTATTTAAATGACATCCACAAAACATTTAAATTAGAAAATGAACCTGCAATTTTTGGCCCCTAGGATAAAATAAAGCAATAAATTACACTAATTTAGCTAACCGGACCATACCAACCTGAATCGGCCTAAACCGGATCACCAACCTACGAACCAGCCACTGAACCGTAGTAGAAACGGACCATTTTTGCTAACCATTCTCTGCAGAATTGTGCAATGATCTTTACATTGATTATATCAAAATTGTAAATTTAAGGCTAGTACGATTTGTCTCTAATACCAATTGTAGGGATGAAAACCCTAAGGCATAAGTGAGTCATAACATATAGAACCCAAAATGTATTTCAAAATGCTATTTAAAATCAAAACAATTTTTGTACGAATAGAAATTGAGGATTTGAGAATTACTTAAATGGTTCTCTCACATAACCTGTAGTTTTAATGTGTATCTAATGTGCATTACTTTTCACCTATAGTTTTGATTTAATTAGTTTAATTAAATTCAAATTTTAATTTAATAATTTAATTAAATAATTAATTATTTCTTCAATTAATTAATCATCCAATTAAATATCACATATTTAATTTAATTTCTCATTTGAATCATATTCAAAAACACTTCTCTCATTTAACCTATAATTTTAATGCGCATCTAATGCACTTTATTTTTAACCTATAGTTTTCAATATGAATCTTATTCATATTAAATTAATATTTCAGCTCCTTTCAAATATTTCATTCTCTCATTTATTAATTTTGAATCGTATCCAAAATTAATAATAAAGTCTAAAATTAAATTTTATATTAAAATGTTTCAACATAGATTTTAACATTTCAAATCAATTTAATGACAAATTACCTCAATACTCTTTACAATTTATAATCTAGGAAGGGGGCTTAATGGACCTGAAGATCAGAAGCTCTGAGATTAATTGGCTAAACTCATTAACCAAATTAATCAGTATTCGTTAACTATGGGTATAATCCACAGCTACACTCTTCTCACTACATATATGTTTTTGTGTCCACGGATATAGACCAATAACAGCAAACTAGTCCTTCACGAGTGTTCATAACACCAGTTGGATCAAATTACTATTTTACCCTTGAGTTACCTTTACAAGTAAAGGTACTCCTCTAATGAACAACCTGTTTATAATTACAGAAACCTTAAGTACCCACTCGGTCTTATCCTCAAAATGGTAGCCATACTGAGTCGGCAAACTGATGACTCTTACCCATACAAATCAAAGGACAATCCCTCGTGAACAGAAGTTCATGATATACTCGAGAGAAAGACTAAGTTGCCTAGGTCATCCTATTGAAATAGAAACCTAACTAGTCAATGGAGATACATCTAGTGGTTATTATTTCACGGTTTGGTCTTGTGCAAACTCATTACTCATGATACCCCAGTCGCATGTCTTCTACACGAACACGTTGGATCACTACGTTTGTATCAAATACAAAAGGACTGTATCTATATTGTTACCAGGATAAAGTACCCAACCTTACTCCTATACAATAGACCCTTTAAGTTATCTTGAACATTGATCTCTATATATCTCTACTTACCGTTCAAGACTCATACGAAAGCTTAGGATATTAGTTTATTGGATTTTAGGGTTAATAAGACAAAATTAAATAAAACATCAATAACACTTATTGAGAAAAACATTAATAACTATTATTAATGACAATAATTTAATTACATTCACTACTATTATTAATGACAATAATTTAATTACATTCACTATCTACGAGTTTTAAGGTATAAAACCCAACAAATATGTATAGTTATATTAAATATAAAGTCTTATTATATCTTCCCGCTCTCAACTTTCCTTGTTTGTCTTTTTTAGGTTGTGCAGAAGTCCGAAAGAAATAGATGTCAATATAAAGTCTTATAAATTAAAAGAATGTACAGAAATTTTTAACACATGTCACATATTATAATATTTATACCTTTTTTTGTTTGAATTTCGGGTGTTTTTTGTTTCCTTGCCTTCATTGTCAATTGTTCCTTTCTAACTTGAAGAGGCACATCGTTGTACTGATTGCATGATAGTATATGAGATATAAATGGCCATTTATGCAATAAAAATGTTCTATATCACATATATACTAGATGTTATTAAAATGTTGCATATATGGTATATACTGTATTTTATCTATTGCAATATGTATCATATATATGTTTTGCTACCTCATCAATCTTAGAGACTTTACATATAATCTCCTGAAACAATTTTCAATAAATTATTGTTCATGAGTTATATTCCATCTTAATGTATATCAACAATTTTCAATAAATTATTGTTCATGAGTTATATTCCATCTTAATATATATGATATACAGTAGTATATTTTGCTTTATATCGTGTTACCTCATCAATTACTTCGTCTTTAAAATCCCTATATGGTTCCTCAACAGCCCCTATTTCAGGATTCACTCTCTGAATGTATTTCACATACAACTAGTAATGCATTAATTCCAACGAAGCATATTGTGTTACAAACTTAAAAAGTTGTTGTTTATGTCATATACCTCAAAAGAGTATGCGTCTGTGTGGAACTATTTGTGTCCCGATCATTTCCATATCATATTCTTCTTGAATTTTGTCTTCGGTTAGTACAACATTCAATGGTATAAACTCATTTGCCATGTCTCCTAATAGTCGGTTGTAAAAGTCCAAAGAAGTTTGCTTTTCTTCTTGTTTCACATTCCTCGATCCTCCTTTTATATCTTGTGGTATTTGTTTTTCATCCTGTAAGATAAAAAGTGAAGAATAAATTCTTATAGGAAATGGTTGATAAATCGATATATTAGTAAGATACTTAGGTCATTGAATGAAATGTTGAGGACAACATTATTGAATGAAATGTTGAGGACAACATTCTTTTCATATATGATCTTGGGTCCCATTCTACTGGTAGATCCTGGAAGTCTATCACTTCTCCCCCTATTCGAAGTTTGGCTCGGTAATTTCACACGTACCACATTATCCTGTAGTTATTGAAATTAACTCATGTATATATTGTATATCAAATTAACACATGTATATATTTCATCATCTCCTACAAAACAATATTGTTCGAATGCACATATCGGTCTATAACAAATATCCTGAGATAATTTATTAATAAACATGAGTTGAAGAATATAAATATCCGGTCTATAACAAATATTCCATATTGTCTATACCAATCTGAAGAAATGTTATTGTCAATGCAGTTTATTAATAATAAACATCAGTGCATATTCTTTTGTTTATGTATCCTAATATGTTACATAAATAAACATTAGTACCATATTCCATATTCAACTGGTATTTCTAACCCTTGTTTGTTCTAATTCACATTTTAGTCTATAGCAAATAAATCCTTAGATAATGTACAAATATATATCAGTTGATATTCCACATTCTTCTAATACCCTAAAGATATATTCTATATCAATGGTTAAGAAATCAACATCTGTACAAGAGACCCAACAAACAGTAATCGAATAAGAAAAAGAGTCCCCACAATTTTATATTTTTTACCCAAACCTTGCTGTATGTTTCTCCCCAAATTAAAAGTGGCTTATATATCAGTTTTCATACAAAACCCTAATGAAGGGTGAAATTGAGGTGAAATCGATCAATTTTTTTTATGATATATTGTAAAGAAAATATATAGTCAACTCTTCTTCCTTCTTTAGTCGTCGATTACAGTTGCTTCGTCTCCCCTGTTGGCCATCGATTGCACTACTTTTTCTCATTTTTGGCCATCGATTGTAGAAGAAGGAAAAAGATGGGGGAAAGAAAACCTCTTTCGAAATAGGGCATATACCTGTTGGCCGTCAATTTTAGTCTGAATCTTTCGCTTGGTGGCTGTCGATTGCACTGTATTTTTATCCTCTTGGTCGTCGAATGCAAAAGAATGAAGGATATGGGGAACAAAAAAACCCTCTTGGCCGTCGAATGCAAAAGAAGGAAGGAGATGGGATGGGAATGAAGAGACATGAGGAAGTTTATTGGAAATAGTAAAGATTTGAAAAAATATTTTTAAATGTATATATTTATATGCGAACAAGGTATAAATGGTAAATAGCACTGACATTAGTGAAAAATTAAAGCACAATAGGCTTTTAAAATAAATAAATAAAAGTTGAAAGATATTTATGTAATATGGACCTTATTTAAGGCCTTTTTATGTACAAAGCTCTTTCTAACACGTACGAAACCAATTTCCTTAAGAGGCTTAGTAAAGGCCCATGGCCCAACAAGAACAGGCCTGTTTGCCACATCCAACAATGGGCTATTTTCTTTTTTTCATATGATTTTGAAAGATGACACATTTTAATGTTCATGGGTTTTAAGGCCATTTGCTTTCTTTTCTTGAAAAGAAATGTGAAGTATGAGTATTCAGACTTCCGACTTTAATAGAAACATAGTGTATGTGTCAATTGCCAATATTTGTTGATCTATGTTCATAATCATTCTTTCATTATTTCTTTTTCCCATAGCTATCAAATATTCTACCATATTGCGTGTTTATAGTTTGTATCATGTAAATTCAAACAAAAGGCATCCTGAACAATTATTTGTCTGAGTTTGTATGTTCTCATAGATCTCCTTATATTTCCGTAGTACTGCATGTGAACTTCCAATCGATGCATAAAAAGATGTGATATTAGTAACGTTGTCAATGACATAAATTTTTACATGGTTAAAACTTTTAGCAATATTTTTTTACCACGCTTTTCACACGTTCCCTCAGTGTGTAACTCCGTGTATTGTTTTAATTCAAAATCATATTTAATACAAGAATTTTCTTTATTCTTTTCACGTTTTTTACACGTTACGTCAATGTGTAACTTCGTGTAATGTTTTGATTCAAAATCATGTTTAATACAAATAGCCTTTTTTTCCTCTATTCTATTATGTTAGTCGTTAAGTATTTTTTATGAAAAAGATTATTTAATCTTAAATTAATTAATGATTAAATTAAAAAAAAAAAAAAAAAACACATACATAAAAAATATATTTTTTCCCAGCAAATTTAAAATTAAAAAGCGATTAATCAAAGAGAGCTATACTCAAAACATGCCCTTTTACATATTTTAAGATTAATTAGATTTCTTTCTTTTTCTTCTCTCTCACACCGTTGAAGAATTAGCTTTTTTTAATCCCTCAATTATTGTTCGCACATACCATTTGTAATTTATTTTTATGTGGTGTTTGAATTGCCACGTTCAATGGAGATAGATTTTTCTAAATGCCATTTTTGTTTTTTTAAATCACGTTTCCTATTTCTCATCCATACTTTTATGTCACTTTATCATATGTTTAATAAGTTTTTTTTTTTCTTTTTCATGTAGGCTATGTAGCTTTCAATGTTTCAATCTTTTTTAGTTAATTAAAGACGAAATTATTAGTTAAGAAATTAAATATTTTATTCTTTTTATGTTAAATTGAGTGATTTGTACTTTTAATAATATATTAGCAAATTAGGTTGTTATATCTGCTATGAGAATATACAGACATTAAAAAAGAAAAAAGAGAAAAAGTAGTTTGCCTCTCCCTTTATTGAACTTCTAACTTCGAGCTTGATATTACGAACATCATCTTAGGCTTCTAAAATACAATCATTAGTAGTAGTAGGCTTCTAAAATACAATCATCTCCCAATTGCCTATACATACAAATTATTTTGTTCATGATGTTAATTGATAATTTTTTTAGTGTTTCTTCTTACCGTTTGTGGGTAGAATCGAACTTCTAACTTCGATTTTTTAGTTATTTTAACTTTGAAGTTGATAGTATAAATTTTATGTTAATTGAGTTATGCTCATTTTGACAACAATTGTTTAGGGTTGATTTCCTTGTAAAAGAATAGTTACACATTTACTTTCTAAGGCAAACTTTTCTTTCCAAGTATTTTGATTTTAGGAAGATGTTAATAAACCTTTGGTCAAATTACATATTTGGTATTTATGGTTTTGAGAAAGTTAAAATTTAGTTCATATAATTTTAAAGGTTAGAATCTCATCCTCATGTTTAGGATGAAATTCATAAATAGTCTTTATGATAACAATTATTTATGTGAATTTTTTGCAATCCATAAGGATTAGTTCTAAATTGTTTTAATCATTAGAATTAAATTATAACTTTCTCCAATTTATAATTTTTTTCGATTGAACTTTATCCATCAATCTAAGGTTTGGGATGTCAAGAGGCGAGTTGGCTAAAGTATTTGGTAAATGAGCAATGAAATTAGAAGTTATATAATATCACAAATTTAGGTAATATATAGGTAGACAAACACAAAAAAAAAATAAAAAAAAATAGTCTAATAATAATAATGAAAAAAACAGTCAAACCCATCCAAATACAGATATAAAAATTCAGCCAACCCAACCTTGCATTCCAAGCTTCAACATTTCTACTAATAGTTTTAGGAAATAAATTTCATTATAATCAAATTTTTGATGATTTAAATATTCCTTAATAATACAAAGAGTAAAGAGAATTGAAGATGTAGACGAAAAAAATTGAAATTAAAGGTTAGAACGAAGATGGTTATTAAATATATAATTTAACTTAAATTTTAAAGCATCAATACTAATTGAAGCAGAGCAATGACAGAATGCCACATGGCCTACTTACTTTAAAATAGAAAAACACCCTACATATAGCATAATGCCATCTCCAGTCCTTGTGAACATTTTTAGACAAAAATTAATCAGAAATGCAATCATCCAATCAAATTCACCCAAGTGTGTTTCTCAAGTTATTATAGTTTATTTGCTCTTTTTAGAAAACAAATTTTGATTGAAATTTTTGTGGGCCAATTTATTATTATTGTTTTTTGAAAAATGGAGAATAAAATATAGTATATTCTTCTTCATAATTTTTCTAAATGGCCTTTTTCTTTAGCTAAATTCAATAATTCACCCAACAGATCCCCCACACCCCTTTGTCCTTTTCATATCACATGCTATTTAATTCTTACCCTATTTTTATTTTTTACTTTTTCATTTAACTAGTAGTACATTGTTTATGAGATAGCAAAAAATATTGTATGACCTCGGATTCATTAATGTAGCTAAAATTTAGGTTTCCTTTTATAATATTACTTTTATTTTGATTTTTCATTTTTTAAAATTAAATTTATAATTATGAACATAATGGTCCCTTCATAAGTTTTTATGTTGTGTTATTCTATTTTACTTAAGAAAGACGAAAATCATGGTAAGAAATTGAGAGAAAATAAACTTAATTTTCAAAAACAAAAAACCAAATGATTATCAAATGGAGTTTTAGTTTTCAAAAACTTACTTTTGCGTTTACAATATGACTAGAAATTCAAATGTTTTCAAGCTAAGTGAAAATCATAATAGAAAATTTGATAATAAATCAGAATAAACTTTCAAAACAAAAAACTAAAAATAAAATCATTATTATATAATAATTTTTTATGGAATATCTAATTTTGTTTAGAAAAGTTAACTAAGTATGCTTGGAAGAGAGGGTGTGAAAGAGTCTTTTTATCTAATTTTGGTTACATACCATAACGAGTGATTTATAAATATTCATTCAAATTATTATAGTGTATGATTGCCAAATATGAATACAGTTAAGAGGTAATTGATATACTCTTTTTCTTGATGAGAAGTTTAAATGTTCATGTTCCATGTATATTTGTTGTACTAAACAACACTATTGTATAGCCTACATATTATGGTTTTGAAGTTTATGTCTATTTCATGGAGTTTTATATCTTTTAAATTCATAGATTTATTAGATCATACAAAACAAAAAGGTTATGTCTTGTTTGGTAACCATTTGGTTTTTGAAAATTAAATCTATTTTTCTCTAAATTTCTTATCATAGTTTTCATTT
The DNA here is from genome assembly GCF_009727055.1 of Benincasa hispida. Taxonomy (NCBI): domain Eukaryota; kingdom Viridiplantae; phylum Streptophyta; class Magnoliopsida; order Cucurbitales; family Cucurbitaceae; genus Benincasa; species Benincasa hispida. The sequence goes on from NC_052349.1 coordinate 77,660,401, forward strand.
TTCTTAAATAAAAGAGTTAATTTTTTAGCTAAAATCCCTAAAAACAAAAACAAATTTTTAAAAACTACTTCTTTTAGTTTTCGAAACTTAGTTGAGTCTTTTAAACCACATATAGAAAGTATATAACTAAACAAGAAATTTAGAAGTGGACAAGGTATGTATATGCTTACTTTTCATAAACTAAAAACAAAAAATCAAATAGTTATCAAATATAATATGTGTTCCATTAAACAAAAAAAAAAAAATCAAATTTATATCTAATTAGATCAATTAACTCATAAAAATTTAAAATTTGTCAAACACTTATTTGACACTAAATAAAAGTTTAAGAATCTTTTAAATATTTTTTTAAAGTTTAGGAACTAAAATACACATGTCATAAACTCAAGCAAATTCTTGTATTTATTATTATTTTTTAATGTAGAATGGGGATATAAATAGAACGTAGAATATTTTGTTTAAAATGGGTTAATTAATAAGTATATTTTCAATGAACTTTTGTTTTGAAAAACTATATTTTCTTTTTCCTAAGAAAAAAAAATTACATACAATCCTTAGTTTTGATTGAAAGAACTTAGGGCATGATTGTAAGAATTGTAACTGAGTTTTAGTACCAAAGATTTAGAAATGAGATATTTTCACCCTACAATATTAAGGATGCTTGATTAAAATGATTAAAATTATTTTTATTAGGACCAAAATCATTCTGAAAAGTATTCTTACCCATTCAAAATCTAAGTAATGTTTAGTTTTAATTTTTTAGAATATAATACTTTTCCATGACAAAAGTTATTCTAACAAATTCAAATCCATATCTAAATATGATTTAACTATTTAAGAGCCGTTTCTTTTTTTAGAATGTAAAATACTAGATACTCAAAATTTCAGTTTGACATCTTTAGATAACCATATTTATTTTTTGAAATATTTTTCTCCAAAAAAATTTGAGAATGCTTGGATAACTATGTTTGTGGTGGAGGTCATACTAATTATTATCGAGTTAAGTTCACTTTGATAATATTAATTTAAATTTAAATATTTTTGTAAACGAAATAGAAACAACTTAATGAAATCTATTTTAACTAGAGTGACATATATATGTATTTAAAAGGAAAAAAATGAAGGGTAAAAAACTCTTGAAATGCCTCCTAAAGGCATCTTAGGATGACTAGGCATTTTACGTTATCACAAACATAAACTCATAATGTAGATGTCCATTCCATAGAATCTTGGATTCTCACGAAAATAACTTTGATTTTTTGTTTCTAAAAACAATTTTCTAAGGGTAAAATTTATGATTTAATTTATTTATAAAAATAATATTAATGAACCAAATAAAGAAGAAAGAAAAATTATTTTAAATGATAAAATTGTTGAAAATATATACAAATAATAGTAAAATATCACAGTCTATCTACGATAAACTATGATAGACTATGACAAACTACTAGCTATATCTATCATGGCACAGATAGACATAGATAGTAGTCTGTCGTAAATAGATAGTAAAATATTGTTGTATTTGTAAATATTTTGATTCATTTCCCTATATTTGGAAACAACCAAACTTTAAATATATATCTATAAAAAGGAGACAAAACTTATGATACCGCTTGTCATTTCAATTTTTTAAAAAATAACTATCATATCCGTGATTGTTTCAATCCGTGTCAACAAATAAATCCATACCTAACCTATGAATTTTGAGTGATTTTATAAAAAAAAAAAAAAAAAAAAATGTTAGTTCTTTCATCACTCCAACTACTCACATACAATTGTTTTTCTCATTTTCTTGTCATTTTTGGATGCTACATGCATTTGCCCTAGTTATTAATAATACATCCAAACTTTCATTATACTACTTTTTTAACACTATGACAAGGACCGAACAAGAAATAAAAACTTTAAAAAGAAAAAGAGAAAAAAAAAAAAGTAACAGATTAAGTCGAAAGAACAATTGTCTGTTGGATAATAATATACCCTTTATAGAAATAATTGATTCCTTATAAAGTTGACTTGATAAACAAATAAAAAATAAATAAAGAATATATATACAAAACAAACTAACCTGATTTCTATCTGGCTGTTCATAGAACAAAAAAAGGAAAAAAAAAACAAAAAACAAAAAAAAACAAAAACAAAATAATGGGCAACAGGTTTTGCCAACTACCTTCCACTCTTGGAAAGTGGAGCTTCCAGGTGTTCTATTTTGGGAGGATAGATATAAAATGTTTCTTCTTTTAACCAAAAAGAAACTTTTTTTTTTAATTGATCATATTATTATTATAATTATTATTTTCAGTTTATGGGTCTTTTGGTTTGCTTGGCATTCTCCTATTGGCAATCTCATTGTTCATAATTGAGATCTGTTTAGTTAGGTTTCCCTATTTACAAGTGTCTGACATTCAGGAATCAGACAATTTTTTTTTTAATGTATGATTTTTTCGGGACATATTTGGCTTTACATTCGTTGTATTAAAAGGTATAGGGTCATAATAAAATTGATTTCGATTGTAATATAATTCAAAATCATGTTTGAATTGAGCCTTCTAAATCTTATTTGTAATATTAAACTAATTTTTAACCCAACTTTCTTTTCTCCTATTTTCATATTTTACGATTTTATTCCCGTATTACTTTTAATTTCTAATAATCTTAATTATATTCTAGTCTCTCAAACAACCTTTAAATATCATTATTTCATAGAGTTTAACTATATATTATTTTACATTTTTCTTCTTTTTTAGAAAAACAATTTAAAGACAACATTTTTTTTTTATCGTTTTTAAAAAAATATAAATTGCTCTCACGGTACATCCTAGTAACAAGAACTAACTTTTTCATAAAAAAGATAAAAAAAAATATAAAAATTCATAAAATAAAAAAAATATTAATAATCTTAATTTGTAAAAACCAAACGATGATCACTTCTTTGAATTAAAAAGATTGATATTAATAATGTGATTGGAAATTATTAGCCTAAAATTTTGAAAATCGTGTTTATTTATCATCAGGTAAGTATATTAAGACATCTATTCATTTTTTCAAAATCAGATGTTCTGAATTTCCATGTGTATTTTGTTATATTCTTTATAGAAACATTCATTTATTATTTTAATCTATTAAAAGTGGACTTTGAAATCCCCATTAATTTTGATTTTTCCTAAAAAAAAAGTTCGTTCTAAAAAAAAATATATTTCATTTTTAAAATTTAAGATTTGAAAAGAAATTATTTTAAATGACAAAACGACTGAAAATATTTACAAATAATAGTAAAATATCACAATTTACTTGCGATAGACCGTGATTAGACCGTGATAGACTACTATCTATGTCTATCTATATCATAATAGACATATATAGTAATCTATCGCAGTCTATTGCGGTCTGTCGCAGATAGAGTGTGATATTTTGTTATTATTTGTAAATATTTTGATTCATTTTTCTATATTTGAAAACAATCCACGCTTTATTTTGAATTGATTTTAAAATATAAAAATATGATTAAAAAGAAAGAAAAATTATTTCAAATGGTAAAATTGTTGAAAATATTTACAAGATAGAGCAAAATTTTAGAACTATCAATGATAGACACTGATTGACTTTTATCAATATCTATCAATGTCACTGATAGTCTATCAGCACTATAATTGATAGTTCTAAAATTTTGCTATATTTTGTAACTATTTTGATTTTTTTTTTATATATTTGAAAACAACAAAAAAGAAATTCATTATTACATGAAATTTGAAATAACTATTTCTATCCTAAGCTCTATTATTGTTAAAAAAAAATTTAGGTTAATGAAAATAAACACTTATAAAACACTATTGTTCATGCCCTAAAGAATATTGTTTTCAAAGTAAGACACTATCCAACACTTTATCATTATCATTATAAAATGAAAGGGCTGGACATATTTTAAGGTTGAGTTAATTAAAAATGTGACCTTTAAACTAAATGAGGATAATTATGACTTAAAAATTGAGATAACTTCTATTTCTAGAAAACCCCATTAGAATTTAAAATTCACATAAGATATATAATGATTACTAATATTGTAGAAACCTAAAGAGTCTACTAGAAGAATTGGATTCATACCATATTCATAAAACAAACCCTAGCTGGTACATAATAAATTCACATTTTCCATGTGTCATGTTTCTGGAACATCTAAAGATGATTTTTAAAACATATAATCTCCAAGTGGCAGCCATTCCATTTGGAATATAATCAAATAATAGAACATTTGAAGCTAACATGTTATTATATCATTGATTTTTAATATTTTTATGGAGAGATGGCTAGGTTTTCATTTTGCCTATGTGGTGGCCTTTTCTTTTATTCACATCATAAATAACACTTGGCCAGATGCATGTCTTTTTCTATCTTTTTTTTTTTTTTTTTAAGAAAAGTTTACTGTTTTCAAATGTGGTAAATAATAGTATTATGTTTGTGGGGTGACTTAAATGATCAAATTAGAGACCACTAATAGCCATGATATATAGGGAAAAAATTGATAAAATTTTATATAATATCATGAAAGAATTGGATGACTTAGACATAGTAGTTTTTGGATGTCTCTAGCTAGATGTTTGGTTGTTGTTTGAAATATATTCTACATGAAATTTTGAAACTAAGCTAGTTAATTAAGATATTTTGAAGTTCTTGAATGTGGGCATGTATGATTAAAGTACAAATTGTTATCTAACAACTATAGATTTGTAAGGAAAAAACATGTTTCGTCTCAAGGTAAGAATACAATATTTAGATATAAGAGCACAATTGAAACATGTTTGTGATCTAAAACGTAATATAAGCAGTTATATTCTTACTTTTTACGAGATTCAGTCGTAACATAAAAAATCTAAAATAAAAAATTATGTGTAAAATCAAAAAGGATTGATAACAATAAAGTAAATGAAGCTCATTTGTATTTTTTTTACCTGAGTTATGTGCGAAAAAATTACTCCTCCTTTTATTCATGGCACATTGAATAAAACAAATGAAATAATTCTTTCTTCCATTCCAATAACTATTTATTGTCCCTTCACTAATCATTCAATTATAGATGTTATAAAGGGGGTTTTGATCTTAATTTTTGTAATGATAAGAAATGGAGAATCTTGATTGTATGGCAGCCATGGCTTGCCCAATGAAGAAGAATAATGGTTTCATGTGTGAACTTAGGTAGGCCCAAGTTTATGTTTTATTCTTCTCTTAAAATTTTGACACCTGTTCACAAAATGACATGGACTATTACATTTTCTACATAATGAGATCCCACATATTCATAAAGATTTAAATGGAGACAGCCAAAAACACCCTTTACCTCTCTCAATGGATTAATGCTCTGATATTTATAAAAGAATTTAAATTAAAACTCAAATTATTTTGATTGATACGTCAAGAGATAAGAACTAAATTAATGACCAAATTATGGAAAATATGACTAAGATAATCTTGATTTTATCACATAAAAATGTTTATCATAATCCCATTTCTAATTTCTTTTCTGAACGTTTTTGGTTAAATATTGACTTAGTCTTAGAAATAACTTATTGATGAAAGTTGATACAAATTTCCTAAATGGTGCCTAGAACCAAAATCTTGGATTTTTCCCCCCCTCCCCTGGCTCTTGTTTTGTTGTTAAAGAATTGAAAATGTAAGGACAATTGTAAACAAAAGGACATCCAACAAAGAAAAGCTAAAGATTCTTTCCAACAAGATGGAAGCATCCATTTTGGAGGATGGACAAACAAGTGTGTGTCAAGTTTTAAGTGGATATGATATCAAGTTTAATCCAAATACATTGACCAGAGCTTCAAGGTTCTTCTTTTTGGGTAAGAACAATTGAAATTAAATAGGGAGAAGTACCAAATATACTTGAGCAGTCATTATATTTCAAGATTATTAATATGTTTGTTTTCACTTCATTGTAAGATATGCATTCTGAATGAAAGTAGATTTTGTTGCTGCCATATTCAATTAGAACTCTATGACAACCCTCTCGTCATGTATGCTTAATGTCAAATGGTATAACATTCCATCATTTAAATCAGTGTTAGACTGATGGTGACCTGAGTACGGTCATTGAAAGAGTACCTATCAATTTAGGTGACTGTGAAACATTTTTTTTCTATAAGGTTGAAGGTCAGTCGTGATAATTCATATCCCATCAGTTATTTTAATGACCACATGTCCATTCAAATCATGTATAGAGTCACATCAAGTTCATATCTGCTCTTAAGATTGATTGACCTACTTACTCATATAGGTAGATGAGCCTAATGTATCGATTCCTTTTGAGGCGTGGAAGTTTGCTTGAGAGATATAAGTAGGGTCACAAGAGTTGACCTCCTACCACTACATAGGAAAATTTACCATTTATTCTCTTTCTAACTTTAATTTCATATTATTTTATTTACTAATGACATTTTAAATTATAACAGATATCAAATCATTTTTTTCCCATTATATATCACCATTTAAAATAAAATGGATTGGAATTCTTATTAATCATATTTTCTTACCAAACATAGATAAACAAAATTAAAATAATCAAATTTTATACGGTAAGTTGGTCAGGAAGTCTAACATCACAAACAGTTGGTTTCTCATTCACAAATTGACAAAATAATAAATAACACTTCATAATAGCAATAACATTTTATCTAGTATAATCTTTTATTTCCTTTTTGTTCTTTAGGAAAAATCTAAACATTTCGAATCTCATTGCAAACCAAACTTAAAATTTGGAATATCATTTTTCATTGTTTAAATAATTTCTTATATAATCTTTGAATAAGGTGTGAGAGCTTAAATGCTGCCATGTATTCAATAAAACTCATTGTGAGAAGGCCAACCTCCTACTTTCTTTGTTGTATAAATATTCTTCTTTCACTTATCCATTCTTTTTTGTTTGTAATAGTTGATAGGTCGATATATTCATCAGTATATGTTTATAAATCGAAGAATTCAAGATCAATATTAAGAATTAGTTGATATCTCCAATATCTTTTATTAATACTCATAAAAACATCTATTAATCATGAGGTCGATAATATGTGTATATTTAAAAATATTTTAATTATTAATTTTTATTATTTTATGATCACTTTTTTTTTGTTGCTCTTTTAGTAGGTCGATGTGGAGCAGGGTGATCTTGCATGGTCACTCTACCCACGGGATTTCCTCATGGGCTATGGAGTTTAGCTTAGATCCATCACATTAGTTTAGGTAATCACTTGTTCTCGAGTTTTCGTGGATTGCCTAGGTGTGAGTTATTTATCACCATTGGCGACAACATAATTTTTGTACATGAATATCTCATCCTCAGGCTCTTCAAGTCATTTTTTTTTATCGATCTCTATAGTTAGATATCTTTTTTTATTGCTCTATCCAATAAAGAGTTTCTAGTGTAGATGTATCTCTTGCTGGTTTCTCTCTTGAGATTTGTTCACCTGATTTCTTGTTTTTTGAAATGTCTTTTCTTCTTTCTCCGTTTTGTGGGTGCTTTGTGTGTTTCCTTATCTCTTATCTTGTTTTGAATTTATCTTTGGCGCCTTCACCTTAGACTGAAAGATTCTTTTTTGTTGTAACATATATTTTTTTTTTTTCAAAAATAAAATAAAATACTCGTTGATATATTCCTTAAAATATATGGGTAAAATTAAACTTTCATGAGTATGTGAAAGATTATGTTTTAAAATCATTAATGTATATAATTCTCACATAAGAGTATGTGATTTTTTGAAAATGCAGAGATTAATATGATTTCTTAGAGAAAGAGTGGATGCTCATTAGCGCTGAGCTAATTAATCCCGTTTGATTGCATTGCTTCTCTTTGTTTAAATATATTTTCTTTTAATTATATCTACCTATATGCATATTCTCTCATTTAATCTCCTGTGTGTGCAGTGATCTCTCCCAACAAATTCTTTTCCTCTCATTTATCTCTCTCTATATATTCTCTTACACTAATTAGATCCATAGTCCACGTATTTATTATTTATAAAAATTAAAAAAATTAAAGAAAAATGAAGCCCAAACTACATATAAAAGATGTAAAATGTTGCAAATACCTTCACTACTGATAATACACTTAATAAACTTAGTTGCTATATTTGAAATACTTGATAATGATGCATTTGACCGATACTGCTGATAAATTTGTCAATCATGCACTCGTTTATGTACAATCGATAAACTCGATACATTTGATTAATATACATTATAATGACACACTTGACTAATATAATACTGATAAACTTGATAAATGTGTACTTTTTTATATTGTAGATACACTTGATTAATATACTGATGATACAATTAATCGACATAATGTTGATAAACTTGATAATGATGCATTCATTTATACTACTAATACAATTGATTGATATACTATTGGTGGCTTGATAGTGATGGTGATGAAACACATTATTGATATACTATTGATATACTTGATAATGATACACTAATTTAAATTTCTTTTAAAAAATCTAGAACTTCTTCTTCTCCACACACAACAGACCCTCCCCTACCCCTGTTGGCTTATTCGCCCTTAATTTTAAATTAATTAATTTTAATTTCAAATTAACTAATTTTAATTAATTAATTAATATTTTAATAACAACATATCTATTTTTATTTCTTTATTAATAATTTAAATATTTTAGAGTGTCCATCGTATAAAACTTGAAATAATGATTTCAAGAAAATTAGAATAATTCAAATTAGAGTTTAGAAAGAGAAGATATAACCAAAACAAGTTGAATAGAACAATACGCGATACGATGTCATAATGGTCAAATTCATCACACATAGAGTGTCTAACGAAAAAAAAAATCTATTTTACTTTTTCTTACGGCAGTGTCTGTTGGAGGTTGTTTTTAAAATTGAAAAAAAATATTTTACATTATTTTATTTACTTTTAATCTCAACATTTGATTTGAATTTTACAAAGATCCGATGGTCCAAATTTAATATGGTTTTCACCATCTTCCTTCTCTTTTTAAACACTACATTTTCTCTAAATTTTTAACAATAATTTTTCTTATTTTCAATCCTCTAAAAATACAGAGTCTTCATTCTTGCTCTCTCCCAGTTTCAATTTTCTTTTTTCCATCTTATTCTTGATAGAGATATTTTTGTGTTGTGAGGATTGCTTTATTGTGAGTTTAATATTGTAAATCAACTCTATTAAGAGAGTTGTAAGAGTGTTCTTTAACATTTTCAAACTTTTGTAAGTGTTGCTCTTGATCTCGAAAAAGAACGGTTGTAACAGTTTGATCATTATCCGTGGAAACGATTGAGTTTGCTCTTAAACTCGTAAAAAAGAGTGGTATAACAGTTAGGCTCTAATCCGTGGAAAGTGTCAATGAGATTTCTATTTGCATATCCAAGAGGAGCTTAGGAAGTAGATGTAGGCCGGTTGTGCCGAACCACTCTAAAATTCTCGGTGTCAATTTCTCTATCCCTCAACTATTTAATTTTGCAATTAATTTCTTAAATTTTATTGCTTGAAATTGTTTGTAATTTTTGTTCTTTAAACTTAATTACTCATGTATATTTATTTTGATTGGTAGTTCTTAAATTTATATATCCTTTACCAACCCTTTTATTAGATTTAAAAATTGTGCTTTAAAGTTTGATGATTAATTTCTTGTTTAATTCAAAGTAAAATTATTTGTATAAATTACTTATTAACAAAAAGTTTATTAATTTGTTTAATTGGGCTCACATTAGTAAAAAGTTTTAATTAGTTTGATTAAACTCTGTTTACCCCTCTAGGGTTGCCATATTGTTCCTACAAATCAGGCTGTTTTCTTGTTTGTGATAAAAAAATTCATAAATCATTTTAAATTGATATCTATTATTTGAGTTTCTCACTCTTACAATTGATATCAGAGAAGGAGCTCTTCTACATAAATCATTGTGAAAATATTATTTTGATACTTAAAGTAACTTGTTAATATTATGAAAAATTATTTGAAAGCTTAACTGCTAGAGCTATGACAATTTTAGATCATTGTATTGATAGACCACCATTCTTTGATGGTAGTAGAAATTATATGTCTAGAGAAATAGGATGAAAACTTTTATACTCACTATAGATTTTAACATTTTGTATGTGTGTGAGCATAGTTTATCTAAATTGCAATTGAATAATGAGTTGATTACTTTTAATGCTAAAGCCATAAATATCATATATTGTGCATTAGATAGACAAATAAGTGACAAAATTTTACATTTTGATTATGCATTTGATATTTGAAAATTCCTTGATAATATGTATAGTGTAGAAAATTCTCTTTATACTACTAACGATTTATTTGATGTGAGGAGAATAAAAATTCTCAAAATCAGGAAAAATCCGTAAAGTAGAGAAAGAAAAATGTGATGGATCCTCATTGTGCTTAATGGCTCATTCGGATAATGATTCCGGAGATGAAATTGACAAAAATAAGGTAATTAAAAAATCTCCAACTTATGATGAATTATATTATGTGTGAGAGTTTCTGAACCTAAGTTAAATGGCCAAACAGAACGCAAACAATCAGTAGAAATAAAACGAAAGCAGTAAAGAATACCAAGATATATAGTGGTTCGACCAGTTTGGTTTACATTCACTTTGAGAACCAACTTGAATTAATTTATTAATGAGCAATAAAGAAATTTTACAAATTAAAGATAATTAACGAAATCACCCATCTGTAATTTTTTTTTTATATCCACTGATACCGAGAGATCCGCACACAATGTCCTTTCTGAAAACTGAGAACAACCCGCTGCAAAAACAGCCCAAAACAGTGTGCTACCCGCCTCTGACTCGCACCTCTCTCTCACTGCCAGAAGCAGCCTCCACGGCGAAACCGGACTGCTTGCTACTCAGATCGACTAACCTTCTAGACCGGACCGCGACAGCCCAAACCGCTGCCCACATCGTGAACTTCCAAGACCGAACCGTCTGACGAAAACCTCCCACGCTGCCCACTGATCTGCAAGCACCACGCTCACCGATCGATCGTGATCTACTTCCACCGGCGACCTCCGATTAGTGTCCCAAGCGGCTCTCTCGTTCTGGTCTTGCGTCAATCCACTCTCCTTGGGCGGTTGCAACCTTTTTCTTCAGCAAAAAAGAGACCCATGAAAAAAGGCCCTAATTTTGGAGAAGAAGGAAAAATTACAAGTTTGCCACTGTTCAATAATTACGATAATGCCATTGGGCCTTTAATTTTTCAAAAAACTCAATAAAACCCACTTAAAAACCTTATTATTTTATACAAATCTCCCTCATAACAAGAATATTTAAATGTCAAGCTGATTTTCTAATCTTCCTATCATCCAGATTTAATATTCACCCCATCTAATAGGTATTTGAACCTATAGGCTGGAAGAACCTTAGTTAACATATCTGACAAATTCTCAACTGTATGAACCTTGACCAGTTCAACATCTTTCTGGGCCACAACTTCTCTGATAAAATGAAATTTGACATTGATATGCTTAGATCGTTCGTGATGAGAAGGATTCTTCGCAAGATGAATAGCACTCTGGCTATCATAACGGACGATAGGAATGAACTCCTGCGACAACAACTCACCAACTATCCTTTTCAACCACACTGCCTCTTTCACTACTTCACCCACTGAAATATACTCTGACTCAGTAGTAGACAAGGCAACAACTGACTGTAGAGCAACCTTCCAACTGACCATATTACCAAACAAACGAAAAATGTGATCTGATAGAGACCTTCTTTTGTCGCAGCATAATCTGCATCTGTGAAGCCTTCCAACAGTGTTGATTTATCACAATCCCTGCTAAAACACAATGATACACTGGCACTGCCTTTCAAATATCGAATCACCTATTTAACTGCATTCCAATGCTCCTTCCCAGGATTTGACATAAACCTACTTATCATACTCATAGCATATCCTAAGTCAGACCCAATACAAACCATCAAATACATAATACTTTCAACAGCATTACAATAGGGAATATTAGCCATCTCTAACCTTTCTTGTTCAGTAATAGGACACTGAGATGAAGAAAGCCTAAAAGAGATGCTAAGGGTGTCGAAACTGCCTTACAACCAGATATATTATACTTCTCAAGCAGTTTATGCACATAACTCTCCTGCGAAATTGTTAACAAACCTTTCTCCCTATCTCTTTTCACATCCATGCCTAGGATCCTTTTCAGTTCACCTAAATCTTTCATCTCAAATTCACTACTCAATTATTTCTTGAGATCACAGATTTCAGAATAATCCTTAGACACCAGAATTCATATCATCTACATACAGAAATAGATAAGTATATGTACCTTTCTGAGATAGTTTCCAGTACACGCAGGCATCATATGAGCTCCTGTGAAACCCCTGGTTCAAAATAAAGATGTCAAACCTGATATACCATTGTCTCGGTGATTGCTTTACATAGATGGACCTGTGAAGACGACAAACCATGTCTTCCTTTCCTTTCACCTCATAGCCCTTAGGTTGAGCCATGTAGATCACTTCCTCCAATTCACCATGAAGGAAAACTGTGGTAACGTCTATCTGTTTAACAAACATATCAAAGTGAACAACAATAGATTAAATTAATCGAATGGACGAATGCCTCACCACCGGAGAGAAAATCTCATGAAATTTAACTCCCTCATTTTGAGTGTAGTTCTTGGCTACCAGTCTAGCCTTATACCTAGGCTTGCTGTCACCTCCTGTACCTGGCTTGATTTTATAAATCCATTTTGACTGAATGAGTTTCTGATTAGAAGGCTTTGGAACCAATGACCATATCTGATTCTTCTGCAACGAGAACAACTATGCTTCTATAGCATTCTTCCACTGTTCCTTCGAATTAGATACAATAGCCTCTTCAAAAGTAAAATGCTCTACTTCAATACTATCAGCTGAACAAGTAAGAGCGTAAGTAACTAAATCAGCATAACCATACCTTGTAGGAGCTTGCCTCACCCTCTGAGGCCTGTCACGTGTAAGTTGATAGTTCTGTAGGTCACTGCCACTTGAGCTTTCTTCACCAAAAACTTCCTCATCAATCAAAGTTCTCTGCAGTTGAGGCTGTCTACCATCAGAACTGGATGACTGATCACTGGAATCACCTGAACTAACTGATGGTTGTGCTTTAGAATCAATTCTAACCTCTGCCTCAACCTGATCAATTGTCTGCTGTTTCTGCTGCTCTTTGACACGAAATGGCATCTCTGTTTCATTAAAGGTCACATCTCTGCTGATAATGCATTTATTTCTACTCTCTTCCAAGCACCAAAGTTTATATCCTTTAACACCCTAAGGATAGCCAATAAACATACATTTCAGTGCCCTCTTGTTCAACTTCCCTTCCTTAACATGAGCATAAGCTGAACATCCAAATACTCTGGGATGATCCAAGCTTGGAGCTTTTCTTGTCCATATCTCCTAAGGAGTTCTTAGGCCTAAAGCAGAAGATGGACTCCTATTAATAAGATAACAAGCTGTTTGGGCAGCTTTCCCCAAAATTTCAAGGGTAATGAAGCATTTTTCAAGAAACATCTTGTACGCTCCATAATTGTTCTGTTGAACCTCTCAGCTAAACCATTCTACTGTGGAGTGTATGTAACAGTGAAATGCCTCGTAATTCCCTCAGATTTGCAAAATTTATTAAATTTATGATTCACAAATTCTAAACCATTGTCTGTCCTCAGATATTTTACCTTCCTGTCTGTCTAGTTCTCAACTTGCTTTTTCCATTCAAGAAATTTCCCAAAAGCTTCATCCTTCTGTTTTAGTGGATACATCCACACCTTTCTTGAAAAATCATCAATGATTGACATAAAGTATCTCAAACCTCCCATAGAAGGTACCTTTGTAGGACCCCACAAATCTGAATGAATATAATCTAAAATTCCTTTAGTAGAATGCTTCCCTTTCCCAAACTTCACTTTGGTAGACTTTCCCATTATGCAATGTTCACAAAATAGGAGTTCAATGTCTTTAACTCCTCCAAGCAAACCTTGTTGTGAAAGAGCTTGCAGATGTCTTTCACTCACATGAGCCAATCTATTATACTATAACATAGATTTATCTGTTTCTTTCCTAGATGCAAAAGCAGCACTACCTGAAATTGCAGTACCTTCCAACACATAAAGACTATTCCTCAAGATCCCCTTCAGCTTAACCAAAGAACCCTTGATAACCTTCAGAACTCCATTCTCAGATTTATAAGAATAACTTGCTCTATCTAATTCACCCAGAGAAATTAGATTTCGTTTGAGTTCTGGAACATACCTTACATTTGTAAGAATTCTGATCATACCATCATGTGTTTCAATTCGAACTGACCCAATTCCTTTTACATCACAAGCACCATTATCACCAAGCAGAACTGATCCCCCATCATTTTCCTGAAAGTCAATCAAGAAATCCCGATTAAGAGTCATGTGAAACGTGCACTCTAAATCCATGATCCAAGCATTTTGAATGTCCCTGCTGGACACCATCAAAACCTCTGCTGAATCATACCCATCAGTAATATTTGCTGCATTAGAATCCCCTGTATGCTTGCTACTTTATGCTTCCTTGCTCTTATTCAAAGGCAATTCTTTCTAGAGTGTCCTTCTTTATGACATAGGAAACACTTTTTGCTTTTCCTCTTTGATTTCGACCTGGATCTCGACTCTTTTCTTTTTCCATTCTTTTTCTCATTTCTGCCTCTGGCCATGAGTAACTCTCCATCCTTGCGTTCCTTTTTAATCTCGAGATTTCTCATTCTCAGGGCATCCAACACTATATCCATGGACAATGAATCCCATCCATATTTAATAGTTGCCTTAACTTCTCGATACGATTCTGGCAAAGAATTCAGAAGAATAACTGCTTGATTTTCATACGACATCTTCTCACCGATGTTATTGAGATCAACTATAATCTTCTAGAATTCATCTAGGTTCTCTTATAAGGCTTTACTTGAGTCCATCTTATATCCAATGAATTTCTCCTTTAGATATAATTTATTTGGCAAGGACTTAGTCAAATAAAAGCTTTCTAGTTTCTTCCATAACTCCGCTGTAGTAGTAGCCTCATCTACTAGCCTAAGCACTCCATTTGACAGATACAGAATTATTGTCGAATAGGCCATCTCTTGTTGTATTAGAATAGCTCTAATCTTTTTTCTTTATAACCCGAAATCGCCTTTTCCATCAAATTTAACAACTTCAAACCGTGTAGACATTGAAGCCATCTGTCAAATTAATTCCAACAAAAAATTCCTGAACAAAGAATATGCCAGCACACACTACCACACAACCTCTTTGGATCAACCGGAGCTCTGATACCATTTGTGAGAGTTTCTGAACCTAACTTAGATGGCCAAACAGAACGCAAACAATCAGCAGAAATAAAACGAAAGCAGTAAAGAACACCAAGATATATAGTGGTTCGACCAGTTTGGTCTACATCCACTTTGAGAACCAGCTTGAATTAATTTATTAATGAGCAATAAAGAAATTTTACAAATTACAGATAATCAACGAAATCACCAATCTGTAATTTTTTTTTTTTGTATCCACTGATAACGAGAGATCCACACACAATGTTGCCTCTGAAAACTGAGAACAACCCACTGCAAAAACAACCCAAAATAGTGAGCTATCCGCCTCTGACTGGCGAACCACGTGCAGACCCGCGCCTCTCTCTCATTGCCGAAAGCAGCCTCCACGGCGAAACCAGACTGCCTGCTACTCAGATCGGCTAACCTCCCAGACCGGACCGCGAAAGCCCGAACCGTGGCCCACACCGTGAACTTCCAAGGCCGAACCACCTGATGGAAACCTCCCACGCTGCCCGCTGATCTGCAAACACCACGCTCACCGATCGATCGTGATCTACTTCCACCGGCGGCCTCCAATTAGTGTCCAAAGCGGCTCTCTCGTTTTGGTCTTGCGTTAGTCCACTATCCTTGGGTGGCTGCAACCTTTTTCTTCAGCAAAAAAGAGACCCACGAAAAAAGGCCCTAATTTTTTAGAAGAAGGAAAAATTACAAGTTTGCCACTACTCAATAATTACGATAATGCCATTGGGCCTTTAATTTTTAAAAAAACCCAATAAAACCCACTTAAAACCTTGTTATTTTCTACATTATATATTTGAAAACATACAATATGATCTTGAAAAAGTTAGCTCTAAATATTTAAAATTATCAAAGAAATATCAGGTCTTGATTATTGAGAATAAAAGTTTGATGGATGAAAATGCTTGCTTGAAACATGGAACTAATGATATATTGTTGCATAACAACATTGATGTTTGTTGTGTTGAGAAAAATGCATTGAATGATAGAATTGTTTTACTTGAAAAAGAGAAGAGCTCAAATCTTTATCATGTGATTTGAAAATTGAATTGAATGAATTGAGAGATGAAAATGAGAAAATTCGATCTTATTCTTTAGAGCTAAAAGATGAAATTGCTAGTTTCAAAAATAAAATTTTTGAGTTGGAAAGTAACAATACTTCTTTAGAAAAAGAAAAAGTTTCTCTTGTAGATAAAATCAAATTTCTTGAGTATGATATCTTTGATAGAAATGAATTTGTTAGAACTCTAAAAGAAAAAGAGTCAAATCTTATGAATGAATTAAATATGTTAAAGAAAGTAATAAGAAATTGATTATAGATGCACACAAATTGGATAAAATTATTGACTTGGGTAAATCTTACAATGACAAAAAGAGACTAGGTTATGTGAATGAAAATTATTCTACTCTAAGACTACTCTTGTTAAGACTACCTCTTCTATGTCTAAAAATGTTTTATCTAATGTGCTTAATTTTGTTAAACTAAATTTATGCCAAAGCATGAAAAAGTTAGACATGCCCATGAAAATTCAAATTTTGTAATTAACCAATTTCATGCTAGATCAAAATGTATTTATAATGTGAATTTTGTGAATGAGCATGAAAAAGCCAGGCTTATGCTTGAAAAATCAAAGTTCATATCCAAGCATTCCTATGCCAAAACTACTTGCATGAATAGTGCTAAGTTTGTGCCTAAACATGAAAAGGCTAGAGATATCTATGTGGAATCAAAATTTATACTACTTGTCATTTTTGTGGATTTAAAGGTCATATTAGACCAAATTATTTTAAATTGAAAAATACTCCAAGAAATAATTAGTAAAAAAGAAATTCTTACCTAATGTCACTTGTTATTCTTGTGGTAAAATTAGTCATAAATGTCATACTTGTTGTTTCTCGAAGATGAATGCTAGTAATTTTAGAACTAATTTTAAATGGGTTCAAAAAGTCTTAGCTCACTAATAATGAGAGACTCAAGAAATAGGTACCAAAATCTTCTATTTGAGCTTTCCTTGTAGGTATGATTCAAGAAGTAATTGTTGCTTGGACTTCAAATGAGAAATTATTTTAAATTGGAGCAACTCTTATGGCTTGCTTGAATCCAACAAAGGAAATTGCATATTTGGTACCTTTTATTTTTTTTGAATTATTGAGATAAATATTCTCTTGATATCTCTATGAAAATTAATTTTGAGCATGTTGTTTGGAAGGGTTGTTAAATTCTTTTTCACAAGGGGGAGTATTTTAATTGATTTACTTTCTTGATCTCCTTTAGTGATTTGCTCGAAATTGATATAATTCTTGCTTGTATTGTTACCATGTTTATATTGATTTGCTAATTTGACTTTGTTATTATTATTGATATCTTAATTTTACTTCACTGATTTTATTTCCTTGGTTTTAATTGATATTTTTCTTATTAGAAGAAGAATGCTTCATTTTTAGGGAGAGTTATACTCTTTTATATATGAATTTCATGTTTGAAGATATTGATTTTTCATATCCCTTTATTGTAGTGTGATCCTCTTATGCATATTACTAATCCTTTTATTGGGGAATAATTGTCTTTGGAATAAAATTCTTTATTTGAAAATTTGTTTGATATTTCTACTCTCTTATAGAGCACAAATACTTCATGTGAGGCAAAGAATTAGTATCAGACACGTATTGGATACTGATACTTTTAGATGCTTCCCAGATACGTATCGGATATGCAATTTGACGTATCTATACTTTCAGATACTTTTCAGATACGTATCTGACACGTGATTCGACGTATTTATTTCTATATGTATTTTTTTTAAGGAAAAAGACAAGTAACTCATCTAATCTTTCCCAATCTAAAATTAGGCAACGTATATAAAAAGCTCACTACTCGAGTCTAAAACAAAAAAAAAAAAAAAAAAAAAAAAAAAAAAGGACCAAAACCTAGACTAGAATCATCTAATCTCCATTTTCATATTTGAATCTCTACAAAGTCTACCAAAATATAAACAATTTTAATATCTTCAACAATAAGTTCTTCGTTTATCTTCATACTTCTCTCTCTAATCTTCTTCTTCTTCTTTTTCTTTGCAATATGTGTCACTTTTCTATTGCATTTTATTAACTATTGTACTTCAACATCTTAGATGTTGTTTTTTTTATTGTATTTCAGTGTTTGTATTCTATTTTGTGTTATTGTTATTAACTTGTATGCTAAATTTATCTATATCCTAGATTTTTTTAAAGAAAAAAATGTATCTTCAACGTATCAGTATCCTTGTTTTTTTAAAAATATATATATTAAAAATATATATAAAAAAAAAATGACGCATCCTTAGACGTATCTGTATCTTAGTTTTTTAGAAACTGACGAATCGCCGTATCCGATCGTACCGTATCGTGTAGCCATATCTGTGTCTGTGCTTCATAGCTACCCTCAAGTTGAATTCTATATTAAATCCTTGTGTCTATGCTTCATAGCGTTCAACTAATTTCAAAATGAGAAGAATTTTGTGAAATTTGGTCTTAAATAGAATTAAGCTTGAGCTTGGTTAGTTTTTTTAAAGCCTTACGAATTTAAGATATTGTTTGTTATATTTTTCTTAGAAGACATGTCGATATGAGAAGAAATACAAAGTATGTATTTTTTATTTTAGAGGAAGTTTTCATGTCTTTGTTTATTTTTTTTAATTGTCATTTTTTTATTGATTCCAAAAGGGGGAGAGGTAGTAAGAAAAACTAAAGTATCTTACTATTGACATATTCATTGTTTTCAAGTTAATTGAAATTATATGTGTGTTGAGTGTGACTCTTGTTTATATTTTATATCACACACCTCTTTGAATTTCATTTTTCTTTTACATTGATTTTCTTTTTAAAATCAATCCAAAATCTTCGTTTTCTTTTGAAATTATATGTCTGTTGAGTTGTTTGTCATCATAAAAAGGGGGAGATTGTTGCTTTTTTTGCCTTTAATTTCAAATTAATTAATTTTGATTAATTAATTAAATAATATTTTGATGATAACAAACATGCTTTTATTTATTAATAATTTAAGTATTTTGAAGTGTCCATCGCATAGAGCACAACGATTCCAAGAAAATTTGAATAACTCAAATCGGAGTTTAAATAGAGAAGATATAGTCGAAACAAGCTTAACAGAAAAATATGCGATATCATGTCATATCGTTCAAATTCATCCAATTTGACTCAACTAGAGGATAAAAAGTGGAGCATTTGAAAAGTGACAAATGTTGGGTTTTGGTTGGATTTAAAAAGAAAATAGATTTTGGACTTTCGTTTGGTTTTAATTTGAAAAGAAAATTAATTCAACAAATTTGGTCTAACGGTCAATTGGTAAAAAAAAATCTATTTTACTTTTTCTTGCAGCAATGACCGTAGGAGGTTGTTTTTAAAATTGAAAAAAATATATATTTTTTATATTATTTTATTTACTTTTAATCTTAACCTTTGATTTGAATTTTACCGAGATCTCATGGTCAAATTTAATGTCATTTTCACCATCTTTCTTCTCTTTTTAAACATTTCATTTTCTCTAAATTTTTAACAACAATTTTCCTTATTTTCAATCCTCTAAAAACGCAAAATCTCTATTGTTACCCTCTCCAAATTTCAATTTTCTTCTTTTCATCTAATTCTTGAGAGAGATATTTTATATGGTGAGGATTGGTTTGTTGTGAACTTAATATTGTAAATCCACCCTATTAAGAGAGTTGTAAGAGTGTTCTTTAACATTTCCAAACTTTTGTAAATGTTGCTCTTGATCCCGAAAAAAGAACGGTTGTAACAGTTTGATCGTTATCCATAGAAACGATTGAGTTTTCTCTTGAACTCGTAAAAAAGAGTTAACGGTTAGGCTCTAATCCGTGGAAAGAGTTAGTGAGATTTCTATTTGCATACCCAAATGAGCTTGGGAAGTGAATGTAGGCCAGTTGTGTCAAACCACTATAACATTGTCGGTATCAATTTCTCTATCCCTCAACTATTTAATTTTGCAACTAATTTGTTCTTAAATTTTATTGTTTAAAATTATTTGTAATTGTTGTTCTTAAAAATAATTGCTCATATATCTTTTTTTTGATTGGTAGTTCTTAAATTTATATATCCTTTACCAATCCTTTTATTACATTTAAAAATTGTGCTTTAAAGTGTGATGGTTAATTTCTTGTTTAGTTCGAAGTGAAATTATTTGTATAAATTTATTGTTTAAATTACTTGTTAGCAAAAAGTTTTGTTAATTTGTTTAATTAGGCTTACATTAATAAAAAGTTTTAATTAGTTTGATTAAACCCTATTTACTCCCCTGTAGGGTTGCAATATCGGTCCTACACCCTCTCCCTCCCTTCCCAACATCTCTATTTGTCATCCACACCATTTGCCTCTGATCATCCTCCACTGCTTTCCTCCATCAACGGTCATAACCTTAACGCATGTCTGGTCGCTGGTCTTTTGCCACTTCTCTCTCCATTTCGCTCTCTACTTGTTTCTCTCTCCATTTCTCTCTCTCTCTTTCTTATCTCACTTTGTCGTCCACGCCATTTGCCGCCGACCACTTCTCCACTGCATACCTTCGTTGATCGTCGCAGTCTCATCACATGTCTAGTCGTCTATCTTCCGTCGCTTCTCTTTGTTTTCACTCTCTCCATTTGTCTCCCTCTATCAATTGGTTCTTTAGAGCAAATATGGAACAAAAAAAAAAAAAAAAAAACAGAAATCTATATATGAAGTTTTTATCATTTTGTAAAATATCAAATATGGAAGATACGCCTACAACGTAACATATTTAAATTATCACCCATTGTAAATACCTTAATTATTATTAGTTATAATATATGCACCTTTCCTCTCTCAAAGATTCTTTAAATAAGAATAAAAATCTCTTTTAAAGACATACACATTGCCTCTATGAAAAGATGTCTTTGCACACAAGTTTTTTTTTTTTTTTTTTTTGACATTTACAATTTTAATTTTGGTTGAGAACATTGGAGATAGACAAAGAAAATATATATATTTTTCTTTTTTGGTCAATTGATTGTTGATACTACAATTGAAAAATGAAACATTTTTTGAGAGGGGGAGATTTCCACTACCTTTTTTTCTCTTGAAAGGGAGAAATGATTCCAATGCCAAGTACTTGGGTGAAGCAAAAATGCATATAGGTCAAATCTCTTCCAAAAGCACACACAATGCTATATTATCATAATTATCATTATCATTTAATCCCCTCTCAAGTTTTTGTTTTGTGTTTAGAGGCAATGTAACCAAACATATATGATTTGAAAGCTTAACGTGTAAATTCCCTTTACTCAAAACCCCATTTCTCTCAAAGATGATATCATCATTTTGACATGCAAAAAATTTTGAAATAATTAGTGGCTAGAGATGTAGACTTCCTCTCAAAAGTCTTCATTGTATTTGTCCCATGATCCTTAAAATCTCTAACCACCACCATGTATCCTTTGAAATTGGTGCTTGTCCTTGGCACCAAAAACAAAGAAATATAGGGGAAAAAAAAAGTAAGAGCACATTGGAAGATTATTGCATATATCTATCTGCATGTACTTGAATTCAATAATGTTTAAAGAGACTTTTTCACAAACAGCTTGTTATTTGTTGTGGGTTTGTTGTACTAGAGCACTTTTGAGCGTCAAGAGCCCTCCAATGAGGCCAAAAAGTATAGCATTTCTCTTATATAGGACATAGCTAGTACGACACTAATACTTGCATGCACTTTTTTTTTAGCTTAATGTAATTGTGGAATGAGATTAATCTATTCATCTTTTGATATGACAATTGTTATTCTATCTACTTAGTTATGTTTATATATTGATAAAAAGATTTATCGTAAGAGCTTGGGTATTATAGTTCAATTGCCTCTTTTAGAAACTATATATGGTTGGAATTATGTTTTATTTTAATAATTCATGTAGGTCTAGTATTACACTTGCTAGGACATTAGTTCATTTTTCTTAAGAATATAACACTATTACAAATGTGAAGATAAAAAAGTCAACTCTTCAATTTATATAAAGGAAGTTGCTAATAGTGTCTAGTTAAAGTTTGCACATCAATATGTGCATAGTTCGACTAATATGAGCTTGTACTATCAATATTGAATTCTGAGATTTGAGAATCTCTCCACTGCATATGTACTTTTTTTGAAAGAAAAGTTTTCTACATTTTGTAATGAAGAAAATTCTCCAAAATATAAATAATTAAGACAATCATCATGGAAGAAAATTACAAATAAAAAAAACATAAATCAATTGACATAAAATTTGTACTATCGATGTTATTGCATTATATTAGATGAAAGGAGACTTTTCTCCATCTCCGTGGTGGGTCCTTTTGTCAGATCCTGGGAAAACTTACACAATTTTTGACATCCAACAGTCATTAAAGATATATTTGAGAGTAATTTTAAAATATCTAAAATTGCTTTTATCTAACTCAAAATCACATTCAAACATACTTTTTATTATTCAAAGTTAATTTAATGTTTGATTTTACATTTTAAACATGATTTTCATACAACTAAAATTGACTTTCAATGATTCAAGGAGAATTTAGAATGATAGTTGGAATATTGATTTTAGAAAAGGATACTTAAGTACAACTGATTTTGTAAAATTGATTTTAAAAAATCAAATTTATGTTTGGTTCTGAACTTTTTAAAGTGATTTTCAAATATTTAAAAGTGAGTTTGAATTATTATGTTTGGTTCTGAAAGTGAATTTTGAGTTAGCAAATTACTCAAATTTGTATTTTTTATTTGAAAAATTATTATTTAACTAAATAATTATGGTAAATATTTATTTCTATTTCTTTTATTGTTAAATTCTTATTTGCCTCACACACCAAAATAAAAAATAAACACACCAAGATTAGTAACCCGGTTCGGTGATAAACCACTTACTTTGTGGGGTAGTGTGCCTGAAAAAAAATATTTTCCACTAATATATATATATATAAGTCAAGCAATTACAATTAGAACATTGTACTTATCTGTAAATAACAACAATTACAGTGACACCCCCTACATTCCGACTTAACTGATCACCTAGGCTCCCCCAAGATGTGGGACTCTCTCTTTTGAACTTAGGGGTGTTGAAACACTTAGGCTCCCCATAAGTGTATGAGACTCCCTATCACTTGATGATATTTTTTTCTTCTACTTGTGAACTCCTTTCACATGAGAACTTAGGCTCCCCTAAGTCTTGAGAACTCTTTTCGCAATGAATAACACTTTAGATTCCCCTTAAGACTTGGAAAATCCTTCTTGATCAAAGAAGTCCTAAGCTCCCTTTAAGACTAGGCAACCTTTGTTGCTGAGTTATGCTTATTGTAAAAGCAAGTGAAGAACATGCCGCCAACACCACAAAACCTTGTTCTTGAAATCAAAGCAATGTAATAAGTATTTGATAGAATTCTCACAATGATCTTCTCAAATAATATGTATGGCAACCCTAAAATGAGAATTTCTTGAACTTAAATAGCACAACGGAATGATGGAAAATATCCCCACAAAAAAACGTCAGCTTCACCAAAAAGAAAAACATCCCAAATAAAATATTTTGAAAAATAAGTTAAATAAGGAAATAAATATTCTGCAGATTTGGCATCTAAAAGAACATTCTCCGAGACAAGATGCACAGGAGAAAAAACAGAGACAACTCCTAAAAGTCAAAGAAGTCAACGTTATAAATCTTAAATAAATATATTTAGACAATATCACATATTTAACATTTATAATAGGTATTGAAAGAAAATTCAAAATGTATATAGTCGTTTGTTTTATTAACAAAAGATGGCAGACATTGCCTGTCATTGAATTGTCTGTCATCTTTTGATCAAGTTAAAATTAAAAAAAAATGATTTCACAAATATCTAACAAACAATATTTTAATAAAAACTGAATTAGATAGCCATCTTGAGACTAATTCTCAGTCAGTCACTTAAACAAAATTGCCTATCAACTAGTTCATCCAAAATCAACTTGAAATGATTTTAGATTCTTCTAAAATCAATTTTAGCTCATACTAAACACCATCATTTTAAGGAAAAGTGATTTTGGCAAGAGAAAAAATGATTTTGACTATCTCAAATTCACTTCCAAACATACCCTCAAATCATATTTGAAAGTGATTTTAACAATTTTAAAATTACTCCTAAGTATGTCCTAAAACTATAAGGAGATAAACGTTGACTAACTACTTCCTTTTCAAAATTCAAATATAATTGATTTAATGATTAAAAATATACTTTCATGTCTTAACTAATTAAATTATGTTTATCTTGACCTACAACCAATATTAAGTGCATGTTTGAAAGTAATTTTGAAATAGTTAAAATCATTCTTTCATGCTCAAAATCGTTTCGAAACATACATTTAGTTACTCAAAATTAATTTAAGGTTTAATTTTACTCTTCAAAATGCAGTCTTCAAATCATTGAAATTGATTTTGATTAATTAAAAAGTACGTTTCATAGTGATTTTGAAAATGAAAAAAAATGGAGAATCACCGTTGGGAGTAAAAAAAAAAAAACAAATTTAATGGTCTGAAATATGATTATTAACACCACAATATTTGATAAAAGATTTATTATTAAACTAAAGTAATTTTAGAAGTGAGATTACGAAACAGAGAAAATTTTACTAGTTAACCAAAATGATTTAAAAAATAAGAAAAAAAAGTTGTCAAACTAGACCATAATTTTTCTCATGATATTTTATTTATATATTTTTTTCTTTGTTAAAATTTGGTTAAATTTCAAAAGAATTTTTAGAAAGTATAAAAAAAGCTGGGAAAAAAAAAAAAAGAAAAGGAAATAGCCAATGAACTAAGTTTGTTTTATTTTTGTTTTTCTTTTGATGGAATCGTGTTTTGAAATGAAGCTTAGTTAATTAGTTCAATACTAAAGTGGTTCCCTTTTCACCAAATTTCTCATTAATGTCTCCTAAATTTCAAGATAGATAGTGTTTTTGTTTTCCCCTTCTTTTACCAAACCCTTTTATTTAATTCAACAAATCATTAACTTTATCTATTTTAGGCAAAAAAGAGAGGAAAAAAAATCATTAACTTTATTTTATCTATTTAATTCAACAAATGCGGGCGAGGATCAAACTTTGAGAATCAAATTAAATTAATTATATATAAGCAATTTTGGAGTCTCCAACTTATACCTTCTAGGCCCTAATAAATATACTAAAAGATTAGATTTACACTAATGCAAGTTAAGATACGTTAGTGACCGTTAATATGAACATAGATGATCAACATTAATTAAAATATACATTCATTCTCTTATGATCAGAGGTTCAAATCTTTTGTTCTCCCATATTTGATATAATATATATATAAAAAAGGATATGTTTGGTGATGATAAATTTAGACCTATTTGTTTTATAGATGTTCGCATAGGATTTTAAACTTATATTAAATATATTTGTTTGTTTAACATGCATAATGAATTAGTAGCAATAACTTAATTAATTAATATTAATTCATTGCTAACTATTTTTAGTTAATTATTGATAACAACAAATTATTTAAACTTAGTAAGCTTTTAACTTACACATTTATAATTAATATTTCATATTATCTCAACTATTTAATTATTTTTAGTAATCAAAATTAAATAATTTTATTTTCAATATTAATTTTAGTTAGTGTTGTAATGTAAATACATGTATTTATTATTTTATTTTTATTGATCAATTTAAATAAATATATACAATGAATAATAGTTATTTTAATTTATATTGACAAACATTTAATCAATTGGATTTCTCATAACAATCTAAGTCGTAAATTAAGCACAATGTTTAATTTACAAATAGTAGTTATCCTATATATATCTAAACACATGTATAATATTTTCAAAGACTTAAATCTTGGATACTCAGTTTGTAGAGATGATGTAATATTCATAGCTGTGAAACAAAATTCATGATTAAGACGCATGAATGTATTATAGTATAAATCTTAAATTCAAAATTTTGACTAAAAGTTTATTTTCTCTTTTGATTTCATATATTAGAAGGGCTTTGTAAAGAAACTATGAATTAAATTTAAGGGGTAAAATTGAATAAATGAATCTTAACATAATTTGTCGAATATGATCTCTCCCTAAGAAAATAGATGGGTGTGGAGGCACTATGTATAGGTAGAGCAGTGAGCAAATCAAACTAGGGAAAAGATTGCAAACATATAATAAAGTTGGCCACTTATGAATCCATCCCAAAATTCATTGTAGTGAGATTCCCAATTTTCCTAACTCTCTCCAACACACAATGCTCCCTCACAATTCTAAGTGTGATGTAGTGGCCAAAAACAACACTATAAGTGAAAGATATACATCTTCTTTTTAATTAAATTAAAGTTTGCTATCCTCATTTTCCATTCAAATCCAAAAATCCAGACTTTAATTTATGGACCCTCTATACCACCGAGTAACTTGGGATATATGTACATTGATTTCTTTCTCTATCGATAAATTATTCACTTTCAATATGTGTGGAACGTTAATTTTTCTTTTTAAAAACTATTACATACATCAATCAATAATGATATATAATGGATTAGAAAGAGTGTTAGTTAATATATTACATATAAATGGAAACTAAACTAAAATAATTAATGACAATTATTTTTATTTGTTAAATGTCTTTTGTATTTATATATGATATTTATAGTATCCCACTTATAATGTAATTCCAAACATTGCTATTTGCACATATATAGTCAATTTTCTACAACAATTTGCATGAGAAGAATATTCTTCCAATCCCATAATAACTAAAACTCCAATTGAAAAAAACTTTTGCAAAGTTGACTTTTAAAGACATGGAACACTTCCCCAATATAGGGATTAGACAAGTTTTGGAGTCAAATCACCTGCCTAGTAGTTGAAAATATCCCAGTAATTGCCTAAAATTTTCAAGCCTTCCATTTTCTCTGTTTCAATTAATGAAAAAGCAAATAGAAAAAATAGATTTTTTTTTTTTTTTTTTTTTTTTTTTTACTTTTAACTTTAAAGAAGAAAGTGTAAATCAATTCACTCTTAATCTTCCTTTTTTTTTTTTTTTCTTTTGTTATATTTGATAAGTGATTCATTTATAATATATATTGAGTTTAAATAGAGATGTTGAAGATTTCAACCAATGACAACAATAATTGATTTTAATGAAGATTATTAATATCTTAATTAGTTGAATTGTATTTATGTTAGTAACTTGTTTTTACATTTTAAAGATTAAATTACACACTTCCTAAATTGTGAAATTTGTATTTATTTGGTCCCCTTAAAGTTTCAAGGATACTCTTCGTAGTAGTTTATAAATTTAGAAAGATAGTATTATAACCACGACTAGCTTATGCTCTCTCAAAACTAGGGTTCTATGTTAGACATGAAATTCAAATTTATATCCTAATGGATCAATTAGTTTTAATATTTTTTGAATAAGATCGGAAATTATTTGATATTTTTAAAAATTTAAGGAAGAAATATAACTAAATCTCAAAATTCAAGGATAATCTTGTGTGCCAAATCGAGCATAGTTCTATTGGTATATGAGTTTGTTAGAAACTATGATGAAGTTTGTGAATCGAATCTCTATGCACAGAATGAAAATCAAAAATAAAAATAAATACAAGAAAGTATTTCCTTAGGATAAAAGGAAAATAAAAATAAAAAATGAATACAAATTTATTGTTCATAGTTTTTACCGTGTGTTTCTTAAATTTGATTAATGTATATTTCGTCAAAGTAAATATAATTTAATTGTACTGGACATATACTATTATTATTTATTTTTTTTAGGACGGAGATTCAAGTGTCTTACCCATTTGGTATACTAAAAAAACTTTTATTTTTTATTTTGTATTTTTGCGATATTAAAATGTGGGATAGTTGAAAATTATTTTACGTAATTGCCTTTTATATAATTTCAAAATTTCAGACTTCCACCTAATAAAAATAGTTCATACTTTAGCTTATTTCATTATTATTTTTAATAAAATTAAAACAAGATTTATGTAATAACATTAAAATGAATCACATGAAATTATAAATGTTCTTGGAATATAAACCAAATATTTAATTGAAATTTTAGTTTTAAAATCAAGTTCACTTTTAAAATTGCCAAAAGTGTTTTTAAAAAAACTTTAAATAAAACTTCAAAAAATCTTTTTATAGAACGAAATCTATAACTTGTGTGCATGCGGTGAGATTAAAATACGTCCACGTGTGTGTGACATAAGCAAAATTTTTTAATAATTTTTGGCTTTTTTTTCTTTCATTTTTTTTAATTTCATGTTATTAAATAATTAGCTTAAATTTCTTTTAATTCACAAAGAGATTTTAAAATTTTAGACAACATACAAAAATCTATTCACACTTTTTTCTATTTCCAAATAAAATGGTCTAAATTCTAAAATTTGGTTGGACAACTAAACATATATCCTATAGAAAAAGGCTAAATGAATTGAATGGAGCATGAAATAAAAAATAATATATTCCCTTTATGTTATATATAGAGAAATTCTTATAAATGAAAAAATCCACCAAATATTTACACTTTACAAAAGTTTCAAAATTATTTTGTACTCTCAAAAATTTTTGTTATAAAATATAAATATTTTTTTATATTTAAAAAGGTCCCTAACCTTTTATATCTCTAAACTTTAAGGTTATATCAATTTAAACCCTAAACTTTCTTAAATGTGTCAATTTAAATCTCAAACTAATGATTATATCAATGTAAATCTTAAACTTTCTTAGTGTATCAATTAAAACTCTAAACTTTCAAAAGTGTATCAAATTAAACCCTCTATTATGTTTTATTTGAATACACTTATGAAAATTCAGGTTTAAATTGATATACTTATAAAAATTCAAGGTTTGAATTGGTCAATTATTAATCTGGAAATTAAATTGATACAACTCCTAAAAAACTCAATATTTAAATTAATACAACCCCAAAGTTTAAGTATATAAATTAATATTTTACGGATTCAATTAATAGATTTTGTTTTTAATAGTTCAAAACTTTGCTAATTAAACCATCATAGGTGGTCATCCAATGTATTCATCTAATTTGTCAGAAAACCAATAAGAGCTTGTCACAATCACCTTCATGTCTTTTTTTTTTTTTTTTTTTTAACTATTGATGGAAATTGATGACTCTCAAAAGTAATCCACTTATTTTTCTTTCTTTTCAATATAATGTATAATGATTTCCCACTAAAATTAAAAACAACAATGATGATTATTAATTTCAATTTTAGCATACGTGGTAATTTAGTTTGAATCCTGACTGGGTTATTGTTCTTAGTTTAAACAAAATGGTAAAAATCTTTGGAATGTTGCACTATTAAATTTGTTAAACTATGCTTTTGATTTGACATATACATAATTGTAAATTAACCTTGAGAGAAAAATGTAAGTGAGAAAAATAATATATAGAATTTTTGTTATTTTATACTGCAATTAACACGGTCAAGATTTAAGCCTGTAATCTCAATGAAAAGAGTAATTAAATTCTAGTTACTGTTGAAGAATATATATATATACCAAGAGAGTACGAGACAAAAAAATGAGTAAATAAACATAGATGATAGATATGTTGAAGATCCACGTTAGAAAGATGGATAGATTTTACCATTTTTATAAAGTATATGTTAGATTACTCTTTTCCTTATTGACTAAAAAAAGATTAAAACAGCAACTCAAGTAATTTATGCATGTTTCTTTTTTCAAATTCAAAGACTAAAAATATATTTAACATCAAATATTTATTAAAATAAAGGAAATAGGAAAAGA
This sequence comes from Benincasa hispida, assembly GCF_009727055.1. NCBI lineage: Eukaryota > Viridiplantae > Streptophyta > Magnoliopsida > Cucurbitales > Cucurbitaceae > Benincasa > Benincasa hispida. The sequence goes on from NC_052349.1 coordinate 77,690,586, forward strand.
ACATATGGAAGCAATTGCATAAATAAACACTCATGAATAGCATGCATAATTTATGGATATCTTATTTTCTTGATTATACAACTTGACTGTGTGAAAATGTCATAAGTTGGGTTCTTTTTGTATAATATATTCCTATTCTTAATTATATTGTATTAAAAGGACTAACCCTACATCAAAAAAAATATTTCTCATTAAAACATAAATAAATAAACTAACACATATAAAAAGGCACCGTCATGCAAAAAATTCACCTTTTTTTTTTCCTTTCACATAAACAGTCCTATATTGTGCTGTTTAAAGGAGATCCTTATAAGGTTTATTATATTTCATATCAATAATGGTACTACTTAGAACTTAAAAAATAAATAAATTCAATGTAGTCCCTAACTTTCAATGCATAGTAAACTTACATTTTTTTTTTTTTTTATTAACATTTATAATTAAATTATATTTTAAATTTATAAAATACAAGTAAGTACTTAGTTTTTTTTCTATTATGAAATGTAATTGGATATAGACATTGTCAAAGTTGTACATATAATCACACCTAATATATAAATATAAACTTTTGATTTTTGAATTATTATATACATTATTGTTTTAATATACCTTTTAATATATTGATTAGAAATAAAATTGAAATTTAATTTAGATTAAAATTTAATTATGTGTTTTCAAAATAGTAATTTAGGAAGGTATTGCAATTTATTAGAATTTGGGGTAGAGGGATTGGAAGCACATGATTTTGTGGTTGCTAATTCACTTGTATGTCAATTGAGCTATGCTCGGTTTGGAAAGTACAAATATCTAGTGAATATGATATATTAAAAAATATATTTAAAATATAAATAGTTTATAAAAATGACAATAATATTAAAAGACATTATTGACGCAGAAGGAAGAAGAAAGAACAAAATTGCAAGGTGAATGGAGGAGGAGCAGTGGCAGTGGTTGGCTAGCATCTGCGATTAATAACTGATGGAATTGTGTTTGCAACCTCGTGGTTTTGTCACTGTTTTAAAATGGAGTCTGTATTTACGACAACAAAATAATATTGGTTACATTGAGGTTTAGGTTTGGACAAAGGGGGATTTGAAACATGCAAAACCAAAATCATTTGAAAAAAATGTCTATATTTTCATCAGAAGCCAATAACATATTATGTTTATTGTGTGATCTAATGAAGGATTAAGGATGACAATGAGAGTCCTTTGGAAGGGCAAGGTGTGCTTTGGAAACAACAAATTAGGTTTATATAATCTTGAAAGGAATACGTTACCTTACCATCGTCACGTGATTTTTAGGCCTCGTTTCATCTTAAGTTCAATTCCCTTACTTTTTTTTCAAATGTTATCATCTATAATTATGTTCAAACAATTTTAGAATACATATGCAACGTCCATTAATCATATGCACTTAGTCATGTATAAATGCAAAATATATTAACATGAAATTAGATTTTATTTTTTTTATTTTTTTTTAATTTTTGAGTTTAACAACTATTTAGCGTGTCATAAAAAATACAGAAAATATTACGACCAAAAAAAAATATTATGAGAAAAAACTATGAGCACAAAACTTTCCTTCTCTTTTTCCTTTAACAAGAGCATTAAACCATTTAATTGTTTCATTAGTAATGGATGAGCTTTTTTTTTTTTTTTAATCTTTTTGGCTGAGTCTTGACTCTTGATACTGAATTAATCACATTTTATTCTTTTTTAATAACATTTTTCAAAAACCTATGTTTACATTTCATGCAAATGTTATTTGTCAGAGTCAGAAGTATATGGATTGATACTATATATTTTAATCAATAATGTTCCTTCATTTTCAAAGCGTGAATTTATATATGTTCAATATTATCTCCAATAGACACTGATCCATTAAAAATGTATTTTCTAAATTAAAATCAAGATATTATTAAAATATTTTTATAGTAAAGAAAGAGAAAGATTAAAGTGAATCGTTCTAGCATGCACTCCTTTCTTCTTTTTTTTAAGTACGAAATTTAAATTCCGTATTGATAAATAGAGAGAACAAACATGGTACATCATTTATAGTAATTGAAATTAAAGTATATAATATTTACTTTATAAAAATCAATAATTCACAAAAGAGTGAAAGAATAAACAGAAACCAGCTGAGCTTCATTCCTACCCTAAACCCAAAAGCTTCAAGCTTGGTTTCTCAAAACCCCTCACTTTCAATCCTACTTACATTATCACCCCAACAAAGTCTGTAATTATACTTTACACCCCCCACAACTTCTTTTCCTACCGAACAGAGAAAAGCAGAGGAGATTCCGGGGACGTAAAAACACACTCATCCCACAGGTAAAAATCTCCTATTTTTTTCTGTATTTTTTTTACCTTATGTTATTATAATTTACCTCGTCTTTTTACCGTATCTGCTTCTGCAAATCCTTGGAGCTTATGAAAGTTCCATGGAAGCCATAAGGAACTCGAGAAGGAAGCTTCACAGTTGCTTCAAGCTCCAAAGTCATAGCGTTAACGATCTGAAGCTCCGATTTCCATTCCTTCTCGTCGTGAACAAAAGCCAAGATGTGGCCGTCGTCTTCTGCTTCTGCCCCTTCTCTAGGTAGAAACAGAGGCTCGCCGCCGTACCTCTGATCGCCATACAGATACTTTCTGATTTCTCCGGTGAAGAGATCGACCTTCGCAAAACCAGAAACTTTTGGCCATGGCTCTGCTAGAGCAAGATAAGCGAACTGGGTTTTTCTTCCAAGCCGATTTCGGTTCACCATTCCGGCCTCTAAGTTCACTTGCTCTGTTTCGGCGATGATTGGCCGACGGGTCGATTTTCCGGTGGAGAGATTCAAACGAATTTCCGACAAAACGGATTTCAAATTCTCTTCGCATTCGTTGAAAATGGAGTCCGGTGGCGTCATGCACGACCCAATTACGACGATTTCGTTAGTTTCCGGTTCTTCCCAAGCGTTCCAGAGATGGAAACAGAAGCAATCAGGAGCTTCAATCCATTTAATGGCGTTGGCATCTGTGGCATTTTTGTCCAAAATTCCGAATCGGGAGATTTTTTCTTTGTCGTAGACCACTGGAGACCCGCCGCGGATCATCTCCGGCAACTTGAAAACCACCTGCTGGTCGGGAATTACGACGAATTTCTCTGTAATTGCGAAATCGTGCATCATCGTTGGCTGAGGCAAGGGAATTTCGACGTCCGGTGATTTCTCCCCCTCCGGCGAGAATTTGAAGTATTTCAAATATGGCTTTTGGATTACATCGTAGCTTAAAGCAAACATCTCCCCAGAAACAGGGTCGAGTTTCGGGTGGGCTATCATTGTGGATGTCAGTTGGCCATGGAAATCAAATCGGCCGACGGTTTTCAAATCACCCGCCGGAGTGACTGTGATTTGGTAAGGCAAATCGTCTTCGGACATGGCAAGAAGCCGTCCGTTGAAAAAGACCAGACCGGCGTTAGCGACTCCGATTCCATGGTTATGATCGACAAGGCCAAATAATCCTCTGGCATAGAAAAGCATGAGCCGAGCAATCCCAGAGTGGCCATGAAGTTCGCCGATTGCCTTAGGGAAAACCGGGCGGCCATAAGCTCGCTCCTGAACCAGGCGTTGAGTCTCCGTGAAGCGGCAAGCGTAACTAACGGCACCGCCGTCAGAGAATTCCACAGCATGAACCATCCCATCGCCGTCAAACAAGTGATGACCGGACACCGGTTCGTGAAGTGGGTTCGCCCCGTTTCGCACATAAACCCCTCGGATAGAGTCAGGAACTTTGCCAGTGACGGGCAAGCCCTTCCGAACCGGCTGCTCGGGCACGGGAGCGAAATTCCCAGCAATTTGAACAGCAGGGTCCGCCGTCTTGGGCAAGGAATGCTTCCTCTCTGCAGAAACCAGAGCATTCTCAACGGCATCAAGCGCGATAGCAGCAGCCCGTTGCAAGAAATTCCAGTCGTGGGAGGGGGAGGACAGGGAGGGAGGGGAAGGCGGAACCGTAGTCTTAAGTGGAGATGGAAATGCAGTGTGGGAATGCTTAGGAATTTGAATAATAGAAGGTGTATGGAGAGAACAGGTGGGAGCAACTCTGTTTCTGCCATAATTTGAATTTAGAGAGAGATTTTGCAGCATTGGAGAGGAAAGAGGAGATTTGAGGAGTGAAGAAGAAGAAGAAGAAGAAGAAGCCATAATAGAAAGGAATTGAAATGAAGAAATTGAGAAAAGGGTTGAAGGGGTTTGTTTGTTTGTTTGTTTGTTTGTATAAAAGAAAGAAAGAAATGGAGTTAGAGAGAGAGTGTTGATGAGGGAAAAGGGAAGAGGAGAGGGAGAGTATATATACGGGAAAAAGGGAAGGGCAAAAAGGTCAAATTTAAAAATTGTTGGAGAAGAGACCACGTGTAGGATCAGCAAACAAAGTGAGACTGTTAAAATTGAAATACCTAAACGTCACTCCAAACAAAGTGGGACATTCACTCCCCATCTTCTTATTTTTATTTCTTTTCTTTCCTTTCTTTTCTTTTCCATTTATATTTTAATTCCCATACGTCTGTACATTTCTATAATCTTTATTTAACATATTTCCACCCTTTACTTAATAAAATTACAACTCCCACATTATATGTTTATTCAAATAAAAATATAATTGAAGATTTAAATTGATAAAATCTTCAAAATTTATTCACATAAATTGATATTTGTCGTCTTTCCTTCTTTTTTTTTTCCATTTATTTATACCCTCTCTCTCAACTTCTATACCATCAAATTATATTTTGTAATATCAATTCACAAGGATGGATTATTTGAGTGGCATCCATCTTCCGCTACACAATTATTTGAACTAAATTTATCTATATATTATGTGATAAATACGAGAATATGCTAAGGAAAGTTTCATGCATTTTCTAAGAATCATAATGATATTTTTGTCACGGTTCATGCATTTTTTTCAAGATTCTCTAACTCTTTGAGAATGTGATAGATAACATTTTAGTAATATTTGGGTGCATTTAATTTTATGTGACTCTCACATACCAAAAAATTGTAAGAATCTTTTTTAAAAAATTCACATAATAAAGTAATTACGTAGTTTCACAAAAATGAGTGCAATCTATGATATACTTGAGTATTTTTATATTGTTTTTGTGAAAAAAAGATATCAGTCTACACCTAAACTTTAGGGTTTATCAATCTAAACTCTAAACTTTTGTATTCATTACCTTTTGTGAGACTTACAATTGTATCAATTAAACCTCTCAACTTTGAGAAATGAATTAATTTAAACTCTCAAGTCTCAACTAAAAATTCCTTTAAAAATTGTCCATGCATCAATTATAATTATTTATTTTATTAATGTGACATTTGAAGAAGTGTGCACATGTGTAAGAATTAAATGCATGAATTTAAAAAGGAATTAAATGCATGAACAATTTTGAAATACAACCTTAATAAAGAGTCTAGATTGATTGACTTATAAAAATTTAAAAGTTTAGAAAAATAATTATATATTTTGCCCTATATTTTTTATACACTTTACAGAAGTTCATGATTTAGAGTGTGTTTAGAATATATTTTCAAATGTTTATTATAAAATTAATTATTTTAGAAAAAAATGAAGTGTTTGGCAATCTCTCAAAATAGCTTTTAAAGTGTATTTTAAATAGTTTTGATCAAAAGTGTTTAAATAAAAATGAGTATTAAAAAAAATACTTTTTTCTTAAGTTAATCCAAACGAACACTTAAATTGATAGAATTATTAGTTTATGGTTCATATTGATATCACTCTATTTTTTTTTTTTTCAAGTTTGACTCTGATTTTTTTATATTACTTTTTAAAATGAGAAATTACTTTGAAATGTTGTAGATTTGAAGGGGAAGTGTGGAAGCACTCTCAAATAGAATTTTAATGTTTCTTCATCATCATCATCTTCTTTTTTTTCTTTCTTTTTGGAGATTTCAATTTTTTTAAATTATTGATTTGTTGCAAGACTTGAGAGTTAAAATATGATTATTTTATGTTGGTTGAAATGTAAGTAGAAATGTGGAAGAATGGACTTTTTAGTTCAACATTCACATTGATGACAAGTGGCATGAGGTAAGCGACCATAGAAAATAAAAAATATTATAGTATTTAAATTCAGAATATCAAAGTGAAAAGAGAGTTTTATTTATTTATTTGAATCTCCAAAAATTTTCACGTTCAACTATACTTAGATTGACAAATTAAAATAACTTACTATTTAATTTAATGATGATGTTAATTTCTAAGTCACTTTTATTAGGGGTGAATATGAGCTGGGTTGGACTGGGTTGGAGGTATTTTATAGGCCAACCTAAAAATTTGGGTTGGCTTTAAATGAACTCTATCAGTTCATTTTCAAAAGGTCAACCTAACCCAACCCAACCTAATATTTTCGGGTTGGTTTAGGCTGGGTCACTAGGTTTAAAAAGACCTGAAGATTGAGAGATCGCGATTCGAATAAAGTCGAACAGATGGTCGGAGCGACGTCAGAGGCGGACGAGGCGTGTGAGGATGAGACAAGAGATTGAGATTCGAATGAAGTTGAATGGATGGTCGGAGCGATGCCTTCAGCGGACGAGGTGTGCGATTTTTGGAGGAAGCATGCGAGGATGCGATGAGCTGATGAAACGTACAATTTTCGGGAGTCTGAGTTGAGATTGGAGGCGTGCGAGGATGCGACGATGATGAGGGCACGAGCGGAGGCATGCAACGACGACGAGGAGGAGGTTTGAGATCAGAAGCATGCGACTTTTGGAGGAAGGAGATCAGACTTCGGAGGCTAGGGCAAAGTGATGAGTGGGGATTGGGGAGTGGGATTTTTGGGGGGTTTAGGCACTGTAGGACTGGGACACGCACGATGAATTGAAGTGTGTGTATATATATATATATTTGGGTACTGGGTAACTCGAGATTCGATCCGAAAGCTTTTTTTTTAAAAACTTTTCAACCCAACCCAAGTTACAACCCACAGTTTAGGTTGGGTAGTCTGGGTTGGTCGGGTTACCAGTTGTTTGAACACCCCTAACTCTCATGAATCATTTTTAAGCTACATATATTAAAACTTCACCTAACTATATTTTAATTTGAATTTTGTGGGAGGCATTTTTGCTCAAATTTGCAGAACCTAAACATATGAATTTACCGTTTCCTATGATTTTGATTTCCTAAAAATTACCTTATCGGTTAAGTTACAAGTTTAGTTTTTGTTTTGTGTCTGATAGCCCTCAAATTTTTAATTTTGTATAACCCTCAAAATTTTAATTTTGTATCTAACTTCCCTAACTTTTAAAAAAAACTTAATAAGTTCATGACATATTCAAAAAAATTTAAATATTAAATAATCTATGTAATATAAAATAGTATATTATAAAATATAACTTTTAATTTTCAATTTTGTAACTAAAAGATCAAAAAATATTATTTGATCTATGAGGTCCAATATTAAAAAATTCAAGAACCTAATGAAGATGAAATAAAAAATTTAAAAACATGTTAGAGACTATTTAAAGTTAAAAAAAATGTATTAGACATATAATCGAAATTAGTTAGTGACATATTATTAAACATTTTTTCTTTCTTTTAAAATATTCACCAAGGTTTTGTCTAACTAGCCTGAACAAATAATTTATGAACTGCAATTTTGAAAACTCTCTTACTTTGCAAAATCTAAGCGTAGGCTTCATAAACACAAGGTTGCCAACCTCTTATACTTCTCACACACTAACTTGAAAATTGAGAGATTATTAAGAACTTTTAAAATTACTGAAACTAGGGAAAAAATAAACCTTCACAAAGGGGAGAAGATACTTTCTATACTATTTTTTTTTTTTTAATTTTCCAATAATAAATAAAAATAAATCTAAACATTACAAACTAATTAATAGGCAATTTATAATCTTCCAAGAGAATGTAAAATAACTAATAAGTAAAACTAATTTAATTGAAATTAGTAACTAATTAAGTATATAAATTAAACTAATATTTACCACATCAGGCTAGTTAGACAAAACCTTGATGAATATATTCTTTTTAAAGCATGTGGACTATCTAACACAACAAAAACTTTGAAAATTTGAAGATGAAATATATCTAAGTAAATTAGACCAAAAATACATCATCGAATGACCTATATTTGTAGAATTTTTATATCATTTTCGAGTTAGAAACGTTTTAAAATTAGTAATTTGATTCTTTGAAGCTATAGAAGGTAATAAATTTATGCTTCTACTCAAAATGAATGAAATCCTTGTGATTTAGGGGGAAAAAATAGAAAATCCGGTCCCATTTTGTAATTATTTCGTTTTTTATTTTTGATTTTTGAAAATTAAGCTTATTCCGTCATCATTTAATACAATGATTTGCATATTTCTTAATTACAATGATTGAATTTTTAATCAAATTCTAAATTCCAAAAACAAGTTTTTAAAAGCTATTTTTTTTTTTTAGTTTTGAATTTTAGCTTAGTTTTTTAAACTAGTGGTAAAAAGTAGATAACAAAGAAAGAGATTTGGAGAGGAAATTAAGTAGAGTCAGCGGACTTAATTTTTAAAAACAAAAATTGAAAACTAGATGATTATAAAATGGAGGCTATATTTTTGTGTTTCATTTATATCCATTGCATAGCTCTCATTGAGCATAGCTCAATAAAGTATATCCCTCCAAATAAGCACCTCTCAAACTATTTATGAGTCACTCATGAGTCAAATATAAAAACAAATCCATCAACATCTCTCTATTCTCTTGTTTTTCATATTTGTAATTTTCAGTTACACAATTCTCTTTTTTTGAATTTGCTAATTTTGTTTTATGAAAACTAAGTTGTAACATATAAATTGTTTGTGAGTAGTGAAGATAATAGGTATTTTATTGAATTGGTTACATATTAGATCAATGTTTTGATTTGATTTGAAATGAAAGTTGATTGGGATTATAATATTAGATTTGGATGAATTAAATAAAAGAAACATAAGGATAACATGCAACATTTATATGCTGAGATTTGTGATTAATAATAATAATAAATGTAAAGCCAATTATTTGACTTGGTCTATGAGTAAAGAGCAAGAGACTTTAAAAAAAGGAAAGAAGAGGAAGGGTGAGAATATCCAAAATGTGAGGGCTGAGGGCATAAAGTAAGAGAAAGAACCTTAAAAAGAAGACAGAGAGAAGAACGTGGAGGGTTGTGATTGGTCGGTTATAATGCGGTTGGTTACAACGCGGAAGAGGTTATTGGTCCCGTTGTGCACGTTTACGTCTCTAGTTTTTCTATTTTTCTATTTTTCTATTTGTTTTTATTTAAATTAATTATAAGAACAAAAAATGGAAAAACAAGATAAAGGGCAAAAAAAAAAAAAACAAAACCCGCGTTGTGACCTCTATAAGAGTCTATGAAACCGTACGCGTGGCAGTTGGTGGTTGGCGGTGACTGAGGCACTAAAAGGAAGGGAAAATGTGTCACCCTCAAATGAAAAATAAGAAAACCTAAAATAAAATATCCCACGCGCTTCCCTGCCGCCAAACCTCTATTTTTGTCTCACCACTCTGCTATCAACCGCATGTTTTTAGCACGTTTAACCCCATATTCCCTCCGTTCAGTTTAGTTTTGAAATTTGAAATTAATATAATAACTTAACTTGAAAATTTTATATTTCGACTCAATAATCGAATTATTAAAATATGATTTTTATATATATTCAGATGTTAACTCCTAACTTTCAGATATATTTTATACTTTTTTTAATAACTAATCATTATATTTGAGGTGGACTAAATACTCTTGTTTCATACAAATAACAAAATTACAATATACTTTTTACATTAAGGAAGTGTATGAATGTAATTTATACAAAATAAATAAATGTGTTTGGTTACATTTTCTCAAAAGTATTTTTATACACAGCTTTGTTTGGTTTTGGTTATATATTCAAAGTGTTTCTATTAAAGTTAAATTACCGTATAAGATTGCTATTAAACATCGTAAACTAATAATTTAAACTTTATATTTAAAACCACTTTCACCAACCAAGTTTGACATTTTTGTTAATTTACGAACCGATATTTCCATCATATCAATATCAAAGAAAAATCAACGAAATATAATAAAAATATAAACCGTGTAGACCAAATAGTAATGACAAAAAAGTTAAAGTAAATCGATTTAAATAAGATGAAATGTTTATTTGTTAATTTAAATACTCTTTCTTTATAAATCGACATTTTATTTGATATTTTTGAAAATTTGAAATATCAACATTTTTATTACATCATATTTAAAACTTCACTCACCACGCAACGTCTCGATGTCTCATTCTCCTCCTATTCTTGCTTTAGTAAAAATTAATTGTCATTTCCAAAAGTAGTCAAATTTTTCTATTATTTTTACCAAGTTTTCACCTTCCTAAAGTCGTGTTTATTAAGCATCATGTTTTTGTATTTAAAAATAAGTGGGGGAAGAACCTTATTTTTTAAAATAAGAAATAGAAATCAAAGTATTATGAGAACTAAATGCTTAAAAATATTTTAAAGTTCTTTTAAATATAATTTAGGTTTTAAGTACGGTTAATCGAGAGATGCTAAGGATATTAAGATTGTGTCAATTTAATTGAAATAATTTGGTATACCTATTGATTCACACTTCGTATCTTTCTAAAAAAATTATTTAATACTAATTTCGATAGGCAAATTGATAAATATAATTTAAAATGTTTGGTTGAAGGTATGTTTGTAGCTATTCAGATTATATTTTATCTTTTTAGATTCACTCACCAAATATTTGTTTTTACATATATGTTGTTAGATGTTAGTTTTGAGTTTGGTGTTTTTAAAAAGGTATACATTTTTTTAAAATGTAAACTTATATTTGAAAATATAAAAAACTTACAATATTTTATGATATAATCTCAATTCGATTTATAAATTAAAATATGTATTATAATATGTGATATTGTAAAATAATAATCAAACATAACTTTTAACATAAAACACATTTATAAGTTAATTAATAATAGTTTATATTCAACCTAACATTTAACGGTAACTACAATACATATTTGAAAATACTTAAAATTTTTGTTTGTTAGGAATTTCATATTATATAACATATAGACTCTTGCACCTATCGTCCATCTACTTTTAAAACGATTTATATGCCACAAAAATTTCAACTAAATAATAATAAGATATAAAAGTTACATAAATGAATTATGATTTAAACCCTTTTAAAAGTCAAATTTTATCATAGGGTAGGGTAAGCATGGGGTTTAGTAAAATGAAAATCTAAGAAGTATATGATATATATCAATGTAACATAAAGTAGTTATTAATTAATTCTCAGTAGTCTACAAAAATTACTTAATTGCACGCATTAGATTTAATATATTTAATATACTATTAATTAGTAATCATTTAATTGCATTAACTTAATATATATACTACCAAATTAATTAGCTATTTAAAAGTTTCAACGGCTACAAAATCTACATTACTTGACACACGTAGTTTTTAATTACTTGACATTTCTTTGAAAAAAAAGGTCAAGTAATAACCTTTTAGGAAAGAAAATGTCAAATAAAATGGTTAACAAAACGGAGATTGACAGAATGTTTCAGATATTTTCACGCGAATCGTTACTTGACACGTTTTTCGTGTCAAGTAATATAAGGTCTTATTTTACACATTTTTCGTATAAGTATAAGAAGCTCTTACTTGACATATTTTTCATGTCAAGAAAATAATATATTTTTTTAATCTATATTTTTTGTTTCCCTCCCTCCTACATTTTCATTTCTCTCTCAATTTTGGTTTCCTTCCTACCAAAATTATCAAATAAAATATAAAAAATAATTAACTTATTATTTTAAATCAATAAAAAGTAATTATCAAATTAGAAAATCCCACTTCTTCTCTCTCTCACGCTGCAACTCCCCCCTCCCCCTCACGATCTCTCTCTCCCTCCTCTACATTTCGTCTCCTTCCCATAACCTAGCCCATTATCGCCGATTTCAGCCACCACTTCCAGTTCCTCCGACCATCGCTCAGTGTCTGTCCTTGCTACACCGCACCTCCAACGAACGATTGACCACGAGCACCATCGGTTTGACTCTCATGTGCACCCATTGTTGTCGATCTCTCCATCTCCGTCCGATCTTTCTCTTTCAGACTCGTCATGTGGTTCTGTCTTACAGTCGCCCACTCTCAGACCTGCCTCGGCATCATCGCTTTCCAGAATTGGTGTTTTAGGTAAGTTTTTAGTGTCTTGTATGGGTTTTCTTGGCGAATCTTAAATACCCACTAGATCCACGGCAACGCCCACCGGTCAGCCACCTTATAGTGCCCAACGATCAGTCCTCCACCAAATCCGGTCAGTCCTCCACCAGATTCTTCATACAGCCACGCTGCCCCTATCAAGTAAAAGCTTCTTATAGTTTTATAAGTGTTCTTGTTCCTCTTTTGTTTTTCTTTTCATGCAAGTTGGTCAAGGCTCAAATGAAGCGTCAATGTGAGCAAACACTTCGGGTAAGTGTTTTGGATGTATTGGAATAAATTTGTGATTTGGGTTATAATGTAGCATCTTCTGTACTGATTTGCTTGTTTGAATATTTGACAATGAGATTGATTTTGAAGTGTTGGAAGGAGTTGAGTTGTTGGCCAATAGGTTTGAGATCGATCTTGACAAGGTTTTGGTAAGTTTGGAGGTTAGTATTAATAGTTCTTTGTTACCCATTGAAATATTGGTCTAATAATTGAGTTATTTTCAATTTTTGATGTTCAATGCAAAGATTTCAATGGATTGGAGCCACTGTCCAACAAAGTTAACGATGTTTGGACGTTTTGATAGGTATTAAAGTCTTGAAACTCTTTTGAAATTGTTACATAGTTGTTGGAATTTGCATTTTGTAACCACTATTATTGAGTTTTTCATAGCTTGGATTACTTTGTTGTAGTTTTGAAGTGGCATTCGAATCAAGCCACACTTTGGGTAATCTATTTGGAGTTAATCGGTTATTTTGGTGAATGAAATTTTGAAGCATTGGACTTCCAATATTCTGTAGTTTTGAATGAAATTTTGTAGATGAAATTGGATTATTTTGTTGTAGTTTTGAATGAAATTTTGTAGATAAGATTGGGCTTCCAATATTATCTATTTTTTATTGCTAGTAGATAAGATAAGTTGTGAAAGTTGTGAAAGTTGGGCAAAAGGTATCTGCATTCTTCTATTTTAAATTTTAGCATATGCTTGATTTGTTGATAATCTTCTTTCTCTTTATTATATTTTCTGAAATCTCTTCTATCTTCCTTTGTTTTGCAGCGAAAGATAATTGTTCCTTATGAGGCTGGATATGGTTAAATGAGAATGAATGAAATCTCAATAAGTCCCTAACTTTAAGTTGTGGATATGGTCAAAAGAGAATGAATGATATTTTTTAAGTCTCGAGTTTGCCAATCATGTATATCTTTTCTTGTGCGTGACTTTTTGTCATTGTTGTATCTTAACACTTATTTCTATATTTTGAAATTTGATGTTATCGCCTTTTATTCTATTTTGTAAGTTGACTTACTTAAACATGGCTTGTCTAGCCCTTAGTTCTCGATCTTTAGACTTCAAAGCTCAATGTATAGATTAAATAATGTACTTTGTTGAGAGGTTATTTATTAAACAATTTGTCGCTTTTGTGTTTGTTGAAAATTGAGTTTTGTATACAAAAGCAATAGTTGAGATTTTTATTTTGTGCATGTACATGTGAAAGAGAAATATTGTTGTAATTTGTGAGAAGTGTTCATATGAAAAGTCATAGTTGAACATATGAAATTTTTAGTGAATATATTGAGTTGATAGATCTTAAATGTATAATGTTTATTTAGTTGATGTAATTGTATTGTTGGAATTCAAGGTAGAAAATGAGAATAGCAATTGGGGCATTTAATTTTTTTTTAAAAAAAGACATATACTTGACAAATAGATAAAATAGTGGAGGGGATAACTTCACTATGAGAGTAGGTAGAGACGCGACAACTCTTAACTTGTAATAAAATGCATGAAAAATAGATAAAATAGTGGAGGGGATAACTTCACTGCATCATTAAGCTTGATCGCAAGGGTAAGCCCGACCAACATAAGTTATGCGATCATACTATACACAAATATACACATACGATGCATATTTGAAAATGTCGATATAACTTATGTCTAAGTCTCTATTCTTGCTTACGCGATCTAACACACATAAGACAAGGTGACCGCATACCACCACATCCTATTTCTAGGGTGCATGTGCTGTGTAAATAGCAAATAAAACTTATTCCAGCTTCTACTCTTGCTTATGCAATCCAATCTGATTTTCCCAAGCCTAGATTTAGTCTTTAGACTACTCTCCCAAGTATGTCCAAATGATGAATGATGCACTCATAAGACAAGATGATCACATAAAGCATGGTTGAACATAAGATTATTCCTATCTCTAGGAACACTGCTTACTTTGCTTAGTGAGTTCTACTACTTACCCTCTCAGGCAGTTAGTCGTTGCTGATCAGCTCATAGAAAAGCATTGCGACCGCTCATAGACAAGCGTCGCTACAACCTCACACTAAGCAAAGAGAATTTGCTCACTATACTCACGCAACACACACCTCTCGATGGTTTGCTACATGCTTCATATGTCTATGCTGCATGATTGAGTATGCGATACTTTTGCAATTTTAGTTTGTTGCAATGAAAGTGAAAGGTGATAAAGAAGAAGTAAATGAAGATGAAGTCGAAGGAAAAAAAGAGATGCATTGATTACAAAATGTATTAATGTCTTAAGCCACAATGTAATATAATACAGAGATAGAAGAGAGATGGAGGGCTAGATGTAGGCAATCTCTTGCGTCCATCAGATGTGTGTCAAGGCTGCCGGCGGTGCCATGGAAGAGCGGTGGAGTAGTCTTTCTCGAGATCTATCTCTGACAAAGCTCCGATCGTCACTTGGAATGGGTGAAGGAATGAAGAACTCTCAAAGAATGTCTTCTCACGCTCTCATCTGTGATCACAAGGATCTACCTTAAGGTAGAATCTCGGATGCCTTGAATTTGGGCTCTAAGGCTCTATTTATAGAGTTCAATCGCCAACAGCATTAATGGTCCCGCTCTGAATCTCTACCACAAACGGCGTGATGGTCTAGCTCTAAACCTCTGCCACTAACGGTACGGTAGGTAAAATGTAATGACCCAACTTTTTGAGTACTCTGATAAGGGTCGTTACTCATAATTACACATTTACATTCAAAACATTTTAACCATTGAGGAAAATAATTTTTCATTAAAATAATAAAGACCGTTTTTCAAAATAAACAACAAATAAGAAAAACCTTAGTTCGGGACCCCTAAAATAATCAAGCAAAAAAAAAAAAATTAAACAGATAAAATTTTGACCAACATCGAGTTTCAAATCAAAACTTTTAAATAGCTCGAAAATGTAAGCTGAGCGGAAGCGATTTATATGTCCCATATGGCATGATCACAGGTCCCTCTCGTCACCCGCTGGTCCATTCCTATCATTACCTGAAAAACATAAATTAAGAAAGGTTGAGTATAAAATACTCAGTAAGTGATCCCATTATCGGGATCAGGATATGCATCCACGAGCAAAGAAAAATAGCTTGTGGCTCATACAACTACATCGGTTTTTTATGATGAAAAGAAAATCAAAAGACGTATTATCTTGCCTTGATATGCATGTCTAGCGGCCCGTAGGCACACCTTCAAACATGGAAATAACATGAACGTAAACCTATCAGCTCACGCATGTCTAGCGACCCATAGGCTCGCCGTCAAATATGAAAATTACATGAACGTAAACCTGCCGGCTCAAGCATGTCTAACTGCCCATAGGCACATTGTCAAACATGAAACATGAAAATAAAAGTAACATGAATGTAAACCTGTCGGTTCACGCATGTCTAGCGGCCCGTAGGCACACCGTCAAACATGGAAAAATAACATGAATGTGAACCTTTCGACTCACGCATGTTTAGCGGCTCGTAGGCATACCGTCAAACATGAAACTAGATCCATAGGTCCTCTGAAATAAAACATGCGTCAAGGCGAGACAGTAAACCGCTGTATTGGTCTATTTATGCACCACATACATAATATCAGTACTGATTAGAAATTCGAACGTGCTCAAAATACTTATAACTGTCATGCAACAAGTATATCACGATAAAATCATGCTTCTAAAGTCCATTAATTAACTTTATAAATCTAATCTAGGCCACCTGGCACGAAGGCACAAGTAATAGTACCACTTACCTCAACTTGATAAAAAAACGCAAAACAAAATCTCCTTAGAACTTCTTTAGCACACTTGAATCAACCTAAAGTTGTGGCTTGGTCCAAGAAAAATTCCAATACTCGATTTAATTAGCCAATCTGATCATGAATTAAATCCAAAATCAATAACTTAATTTTCCCACTATTACTCTCAATCCAAAAGAATAACCATCCAACAACTTACAAAACTTACCGATCTTCACCAATTTTCTGCAAAACAAAATGGTCTCTAGCTTGATGGTCAGTGCCTCAAAACTTTCAAACCTTGAATCTAATTTTCAAACCAAATAGAGGTTACTAATTTAACCCAAAATCAAATGGGTGAATTTCACCTCCCAAATTATAAGGAAAATAAGTCTTACCAAGGTTTTTCTCAAGATTCCGGCAAAGATCGGACAAGTGGCGGCTGATGGCGTGTCGGCTCGTGGATACTATAGATAGGCATCGGGTGTTAGTGTCGGATGGTATAAATTGTTTAGGCTAGCGGCTATAACGAGGGTCTTGCATGAGGAGGGTTTGCGAGAGTGGGAGAGAAGAGGAATTTCTAGTTTTATAGATTTTATTCAGCAGCGATTACGAACAAACCAGAGCTTCAAACAACGACCCAACTGTTCAATATAAAACTCTATATGTCTCAAATATACTGACCAAATTTGAGCATGATCCAACGGTTCAAACTCTGGCAATTGACAATTTTGTGGAAGCTGTCAAACCGAATTGTTTTCTCCCCAATTTTTGACCTCTTTTCACCCTCATTTGATTTCGAAAAAAATCTCAATTCTTTTAATTTTTTTTTCAAATTTTGAAAAGATAATAAAATATTTTATCATAAAATCTCCAAAGATTCTATTAAATTTAGAAATCAATTAACTTTTCAAATTATCTTAATTTAGGCTTCAAAAACCAAAATTAAAGGTCATAAAATCCATGATACAAATTAAATCCTTCCAAATATTTAAATCAATTAAACCACATGAAATTAGTTATCTCTTTTAATTTTTTTTTAAGTTGGCCCTAAAATCCAAAATCAAAGGGAAGTAAAATTCAATATTTTTAAGATAATCAGTTCGAATATCTAATCAATTAAATTCAATTTAACCAATAAAAGTTTTTCAATTATTTCAATTTAACCCCAATTTTCCAAATGAAAGGGAAATTTAAACTCAATAATTTTAGATAATTAACTTAAATTTTTCTGAAATTCGGGATGTTACATGAAATGTCAACATCATCTTTTTGGTACTCCAAGGGTATGTGTTCATGCTCGTTTTTTCCGAAGTATCGCTGCATTCCACGAACCTTGCGATCACCCTTCTATCATGGTTATTACTTTGTAGCCACAATATCTATGCGATGAACGCATGCGATCAATAGTCGCAACATCCATGCGATGGACGCGTACGCGATCACCCTTGCGATGATATGGGATTCACCGCATGCGATCGATTCCTGCAATAGCTACAAAAATAGACATTTCGACGTAGAATAACGCATAATATTAGGTTAGTGGAAATTTCCTATACTGATCGACGCAAGCTCACTTTTCACATGAATTCTTAGTATAATCACTGCATATTCTACTTGTTAGCCCTCATATTCTAAATAAGAGGCTACAATAACTTGTATTTCTACTAGTTATCAATAGACTTTCATCAAATGGAATTAATTTTTTTATATCATTGATATCATCGATATATTAATATCATATAAGTTCTATCACTGATATCATTGATTTCACTTATATCATGATTATCGGTGATAGCTTCTATCACTGATAACATGTCATCAGAGATAACTTCTATCATTTCATTTTACCATCAAATAACATGTTGTCCTTGATGACTTCTATCACAGATAATATGCTATTAGTGATAACTTCTAGGCATTTCACTTACACTTTACTTCAAGATTCAACTTTATTTATTAATTAAGTTCACTAAATTGGCTATCAATGATAGACTTCTATAAATGATTATTAAATGTGAAAGAAAATCATCAAAGATTAAGCTATCAATGATAGAAAATGTTAGTGGTTATCACTAATAGATTTCATTAGTGACTATCAATTTTGAAAGCTTAACACTCAAAGCTATAAATGACTATTATTAAGAAACTTTTATCATGATTATCAATAATAGACTTTTATCACTAATAAACTTCTATCATTGATATCTACCTAAGTCTGATATCACTAATACATGAATATGATTGATAGCTATCTAAGTTCTATCATTAATATCACTAATAATTAATATTACCAATACACAAATATTATGATACATAAATACACAAATATTTCAATTTGTGCTCTTCATTTTGGGCCATCTATGCCCTTTTTTCAAATTTATTATTGATAGGATTCATACTCTTAAAAGTCCTATAAAAAAAAACTATTGGCCCATTTGATAACGTTCTTATTTATCATTTTTTTGAGGAATAAACTTGTTTAATAACTATTATCGTTTCTTCTTTCAAACTTTTAAGAAATGTTTCTAAAAATGGTGCAAATTTGAGGACTAAAAAAAGTTCTTTCTTTCAAATCCATTTTAATTTGCTATTTATATTTAACATTTCATTATAATAATTAAATTTGATGATCGGTTTGTTGGAGTTTAGTCAATTATAAAAATAAAAAAAAATGAGGCACTTCTAAGTCATGGGTTTGAAACTTCATCATGTAATTCTTTTTTAGTATTTCTAACGCGACTTGGGAAGATGAGGGAGAGAGTAAAATATTTGGAGAGATGAGGAGATTGGGGAGATGAAAGTAAAAACAAAGAAAAAAAGGGAGAAAGGAAAAAAAATTGGAAATTAGAAAAAAAATTCAAAAGTTGATTGGTCAACACTTCCATATTTACAAATATTTTAAAGATATGCTATATTTTTAGATTTTCCCCTTATTTTATTATCTATTAAAAATATCCCTCAACATATACTTAATTAGATATATCATCATGTACAAAATAAATAAACATATATATTTAATAAAGAAATTAAATATTTTAATCTTATTACTATTGAATCTATATCTCCATTAATTTAGTCCATTAATATATATCTTTTGGAAATGTAATACCCATTCATTTTAGGTGGCCTTAGTGATTAAAATTAAGAGTTGTTTTCAAATATAGAAAAATAAACAAAAATATTTACAAATAATAATAAAATATCGTAATTTATTTGTGATAGAACGTGATAGACAACGATAGATTACCATATGTGTCTAATATGATATAGATAGTAGTCTGTCGTGATTTATCACAAATAACTGTGATATTTTGCTATTAATTGTAAATTTTTTTAGCAGTTTTGTAATTTAAAATAATTTTTCTAAAATTAAATATACTAATTATTTAAAGGTTTTTTTTTTGGGTAAAAAGTTTGATGTTTTGAACTTTCAATCTAATACTTTTGAGCGTTCACTTTGGTTCTAATGGATTTAAGTTAACTAATTTTAAGTCAATAATATAGACAAATGTATCCAAAATAAACAAAAGATATGAAAAGGTAAAATAATAGGAAAAATAGGTTTAGTAAAATGTTTTAAGAAACAGAGAGCACAACTGAGCACAACAAAATACGGATATAGAGAAAATATAATATAATAATAAAATAACTAAAATTTGAAATAAATAAATAAAAGAAAGGAAATTATTTAATATATGTAAATATGGAAATTTCTCTCTTTATTTCTCACAATTATGTGTATCAATGTATGTCTACAAAATCTAGAAGGACCACCTACTTATAGGAATTTTGGCAATTAGGATAGGAAACATTTAGACACTAAGTATAGATTGTTGTATGACAAATGATCAATACATGGGGTAAAAGTAAAATAACACTTAATCTTTGGACACTAACTTCGTCTACATTACACCTAACCATATTTTTTAATTCAATAATAATTGCATGGTTGAGGAATTCAAGCTCTTAAGTTAGTAATTAATGTAAATATCTTCATATATATATTTGTCAAAAAAAAAAAAAAAAACTAATAATTAATGCCTCCATCTACGTTGACTGGTTAACATAAATTATTAATTGATAAATTAATTAACTGTAAAAATGGTTGAAAATGAATATTTAAATAAATCAAACTCATTATTAGGTAATTAATTTATATTAATAAGTGACATCTATATTCTATAATCTATAATGTTGGAATTTGAGGTTGAGATTTTTCCGGTTTGGTTGTTGTCTAAGGATCTGTCTTAAAGATTGTCTGGAATATTGGCTTTCTCGCAGGATTATTCTTTTCTTTGTTTTGCTTTCTGCTAGGGTTTCCGCTTTGGAGATTTAATGTCTTTTCTCTTTTAGATTTCTGAGGCTGAAGAAGAACACGAAAAGCGCATTCTATTTCAATTGGTTTTGAAGGTGTGTTGGTTGGAATAATTCTGATTTTGGTGTTTGCTCTTCATCTTTGGGTGAGTCGAAGATTTCTTTATTACTTGAGAAGGGATCTTCCAACTTAGGGAACCTAAGTTTATTGTGTGAAGGGGACTTCACATCAAGGTAGGAAGATTATCATACGGAAGGATTCTTGCTCTTAAGGGGAGTCTAAGTGATAGCTTACTAATATTCATGCTTAGGGAGAATTTAAGTACTCTCGGGAGAGATTAATATTTAGGAGGAGCCTAAGTATTCTTTTAAGGAGTTGAGCTTTTCGTATGTCACTATTCTTGTCTTTCATTTACAGATAATTGTACAATGTTGTAAATTGCTTAACTTTATACTAGTAAAAATATCTTTCCATAGGTACACTAAGGGTTGGCAACGGAGCGGAGTGAGGCTGGGGATGCACCCCCGTCCCCGACTCTACCCCATTTCCCAGTTTAGGGAGTCGGGATCGAGTTGAGAAATCTCCGTCCGGGGATTGGGTTCCCACAAATTATCCGTTTATATTTTAATTTTTATTTATTTAAAATGAATTAAAAACTTGATATTTATATTAAAATGGTAAATATTTTAGATAACAAATTAATAATATTATTGTTTTATTTATTTGAATGAAATTAAAAAAATTTAAAAAAATAAAAAAACAATAGCTTAGCCATTGTTTTATATTTTTATAAAGTTAATTATGTTATATATATTAAATAACATAAGAAGTAATATATATACAGTAGCTATTGTTTCTATTGTTTTTGTTTTAATTTTTTTTTTTTTTTGGAAAAAAATTCATTTAAATGTAATTAACTTTTAATATATATATACATACATTGGGGATGGAGGCGGGGTGGGGATACCCTCTCCTGTCCCCACCCGTTCCACATTCAGGAATCCATTTTGTGTTCCCAGTTTGACTCCATTCTTGGTTAAATCGGGAATTTTTCGCCCCGATTAGGACAAGGACCCCACGGAGATTTTTGCCAACCTTAGGCACACTGCCCCCAGACATTAGTGGTATTTCACCGAACTAGGTTAATAAACTTTGTGCTTTGTTTGTTTATGTTTATCACATGTCTCTTTTATTGTTATTGAAATTGCGGATACATTATGTGTGACATCACTATAGCGAGTGGTCCAATCATCTTCCATTTTCTAGATGGGATACACGAGTCTTCTTGATTGTAGGTGTCTCTTAAGTGTAATGGATGGAATTGATGCCGATAAGATGAAACTCTTCAAGATGGGACATGATTCTTATAATATATGTTTCTTTTTAGTCAAATAGATATAAATGATATCAATGGGTTGCACAGTTCAGGTGGAGTATTACGTATCAAACTGGTATCCTTTCAATTATGGGTGAGATGCATGTATAATAAAGAAAACATGTATTTATTTATGATTTTAAAAAATGCTTTCATCCGATAATCCAAGTTCATAGAAAAGAACAAAAACTTTAAAAGACGACTTTGAAAGTGTAATGACCAGAATTTCTAGGACTTATACTAGATTCATTACTATATGCACGCATAAACCTCAAAATGACTCTCATAATTTGAACTAAAATCAAAAGAATTTTATTAAATAAATAGCTTTTATAAAATATAAATAAATGAAAATCTTTGGTCGGGGTCCTCTGAAATAAAAATAAATTTCATGAATCTTTATAATTAAAAATTTCAAACAATGGAACTCTAAGTTCAAACATTAAGACTGGAATTTAAAAAATCAAAGTATGAAAACATGAGCAGAAGCATCTTTCTGGTCCTAATGACACGATCACATATTTCTTTTGTCATTCGCCGATGTGTCCTTATCCTATCTGAAAACATAACATAATAAAGAATAAGTATAAAATACTCAGTAAATAACCCCACTACTGAGGTCAGGCTAAGTATTTATGTCTAATAAATGCAACACAAACTGAACATCCTGAGCTAGTGGGACCTAATCTGAAGTACTAAAGCTGTACATGAACTGTCATCTGAGTGAACAATTTAACCCGCCCTACCGTAGGTGAGATGTACTCAAATTCACTAGTGAACTCGAAGGAACACATAATTGGTGGACCCTAAGGCGCACATAAACTGGTGGACCCTAAGGCGCACATAATCTGGTGGGCTTGAAGGCACACATGAACTAGTGGACCTAAAGGCACACAAAAACTGGTGAACCTGAAGGCGCACATAAACGGGCGGATCCGAAGGTCTGAAGACGCACATAAACTAAATCTGAGGTGTACATAGCTACGGTAGAAGGGCATTTGTCAGTAAGTTGTTCTATCATGAAACATGTAATAAAAGGTCTCATAACATGAAATCATAACATAACATCTTGTTTATTCATTCATTGCATAACATCTCATAAACTTATATCACACATAACTAAATCTCTTCAACAATGGAATCATATATTTTCTGTAAACTACTTTGGCAAAAACCAAAAAAGCATTTTAAAACAATTTTGCCTAGCACAAAGGCGGTTCCTATAGTAAAGCTACTTGCCTTGAACTTGAGCCCAGATAAAACATTATAAGCAATCAACCTCCCCTATCAACTTCTAAGAATGTTTGTTAGAAAAAGAAAATAAAAGTTGTTTTTCTCAAACAACGAAATGTCTTTAGAAGTTTCTAAGATGAACTTCTTTATTGCATAAAGGGAGAACGAGATGGCTGGAAAAAATGTGGAAGTAACAAGAGACTTTTCTCTCTAATTGACCTCCAAGAATAAATTATTTGGGATTCCATAACTAAACTAATAGATAGATTAGATTTTCTTTTTGAATATGACACTTTATCTAATTAGAAAATCTATTTTTTAATTAAATTAGAGAATCAAGAAGTAGTTAGTTTATATTTTCTTTTTGAATAAGACATTTTTTTAATTAATTAGAAAATCAATAATTAAAGTAGTAGATAAATTAGATTTTCTTTTTTAATAAGACATTTTCTCTAATTAGGAAATCCACATTTTAATTGTTTAGAAAATTCTTAATTAAAGTAGTAAATAGATTATATTTACTTCTTGAATAAGATATTTTTTTCTAACTAGGAAATCTACATTTTAATTAATTAGAAAATCCATAATAAAAGTAGTAAACAGATTAGATTTACTTTTCGAATATGATGTAATCTAATTAATTTAAGAATCCATATTCTAATTAAGATTAAAAATTCCATAATCTAACTAATTTAGAAATTCATATTCTAATTAATTAGAAATTCCAAAATAAACATCAATTCTATCCATTTGAATAAAGTCCTAATTTCTTTTAACAACTCATTTAAATTAATTATTATTATGTTTTTTAATTTGGCTCTTAAAACCAAAATGAAGTACAATAAATCCAATCAATTTAAGATAATCAAATTTAAAATTACTAAAAATTCGGGACTTTATATAAGGTAAAATAAATTTAGAAATAAAAAATTTAACAGAACATATAAGAATCAGTTTTCAAATTCAGCTATAAAATTAGGTAAGTTTATAAAATAGGGTTTACAAAAGGTTAATACACAAAAATTTATAGAGAAAAATAAATATTTCGGAGACAAAAAATTTATTAAAATTTTCGAATATATAGGAGGACAAAGGCTTAAAAGAAAAAATTTAGAGAGCAAACCAAATTAGAATGAGGACGAAAAGTTGAGAGAAAAGAAATAAAGACAATTAAAGAAATTTATGAACAAATACTATAAAATGTAGAGTACTAGAGAAAAGTACGAGGGATAAAAAAAAATGAGCGACCAACGAATAAAATTAAGCTTTTTTTTTTTTTTTTTACTAATTTTTATTCTTATACTAGAGATGTCCAATTTCTCAGAACGGAGTTCGTGGGGTCCTGTTCCAACGGGACGGAGATTCCCTGATTAGGTGGGGAATGGAGAGGGAGTGGGGAAAAAAAAATCCTGTGAGCTAAACGGGGACGAGGAATGCATTCTCTGTCCCCCCTGGCCCCGATCCCGTCCCGTTCCCCGTCCCCGCCTCGATTAAGCTTTTATATATTTATTTAGTATATATCTATGTTATGTTATTATTATTATTATATAAATATTACATTTAAATTTCAAATTTGATTATTTATTGGAAAATATAATGAATATGTTTAAATTGAATGTTTAAATTTAGATTATATACGTAAATAATTTGATTTATATTTATTTCTTTCTACTAAAAAAATTAATTAGTTTTTTTAAGCCAAAACTTGAATAATTTATCTTTAAATTCAAATTATCATATAAAACTAACCATAATAAACAATTTAGTGATAAAGTTAATTATTTAATTAAAATTTACTCACATTAGTGATTTAAATTAATTAGTTTTTTACAAAAAAAAAAAAAGTAATGGAGAAAAATTCTCAGTGGGAAATCCGATCCCCGCCGCGAATTCTCGTTGGAATTCCCGCCCCGATCCCATGAGAAATTTCACGAGGATGGAGAATGAAATGGAGATCAAGAACGAGAATGAAAAATGGCATCCTGACCCCATCCCGTCCCGTGGACATCTCTATTCTTATGATATCAAAACTTATTTATACACTATATTTATTTTAGATACATTTAACATTTAACATACCTATAGTCATGGTAAAAATAATTTATGTATTTGTTTTTTGTTTTGTTTATTATAGTGTAGTTTTAGAAAATAAAATATATAAATATATGTTATATCATACATTTGCATTGAAGTTAACTTAAATTTAAATTAAAACTGACATTTTTACGTGTATTACACGTGTTCATTATTAGTATTTAATAAATGACCTAATATTTATTTATTACTTTCATCCAATTCCACACACATCTTTTAATTTCTTATATTAACTAGGCCTATGCTATTACAAGTTACTTAATCGGTTGAGTTATGACGATTTCACTAAAAAGTGAAAAATCAATTTTGTAATATATATCTGAATTGAGTCAACTAAATTGATAAATAATTTATTTATCCACATCAATATTTTTAATCGTTATAAATTATTTAACTAACCATTCATTATTATCTAAATGCTGTCCATATAGCTATAATTTTTATCTTTTAATAATTGATTATCTTATAACGTTTACATTATAGTTAAAAATTGATTTATATGTGAAATTAAGTAGAGGATATCTACTGCATGTTAGACGTTGTTACGAACAACATGACAACATTTCATAGAACATTAAATAAACACAAACAACTTATAAAAAGGAACATCAGAGATTGAACACAGTTCGGTGAATACCACCTACGTATGGAAGATAATGTATCCAAAAAAGATAGTTTCAGTAATATAAATGATAAACAATTACCATTTAATACTTATTTGTCAATATAACTTGATTATAGTGAATCCTGTAGAGCTTATCACTCAATTGTTTACCTAGACTCCTTCTAGATGAGAGATTCCCTCTCGTGGTGACTTAGGCTCCCCTTAATATTAATATCAGTGAAGAACTTCTTAGGTTCCCCCTAAGATTGAGACTCCCTCTCGACAAGACTTAATCTCTCCTTAAGCCGTGAGACTCCGTCACTTGAACTTTTATCTTTCTCTCTCAAATGAAGACCACTTCACTTGAATTACTTAGGCTCCCCCTAAGCTAACTCAAGCTTCTCCTAAGCCTGAGAATCTCTTCTTAAGAAGTCTAGTGATGAAAAACAATACAGCTTGGAGTAAGTCCTCAACCTTACTATTGCCTTCTTTAAAAATCAACACAACACTTGTGACAGAATGCTCACAAGACAATGGCAGTAGATATTTTTTGTGAAAACGGCCAACCCACAATAACAAACTAAGAGTCTTTTAAATATGCACAATGGACATGCAAAGAGCAATCCTAAATTTCAAAACAGTCGCGTATAGAGAAGACAATAGATCTGCAAAAATACTGTATATAGGATTTTCTACGTAAAGAAAATATTTTGCAGAATCAGTATTTCTAGAAAACAACCATTTGTCAGACAGACATAAAGTAGAGACAAACTGAAAGATAACGGCTAGACTTAAACAGATATTACCAACACATAATTTCTAACTAGATATAGTTTGTTTTACTACGATTGAGGATGAGGGAGATTTATAATTACTTATTAATTTTCGCTCAGAGATTGATTTTTTTTTCAGTGTTTTTTCTTTCTATAAGTTAGTGTATATTCTCAGTTTTGTTACTCATTGATCTTCATAGAATAGGACAACCTTACTCACTAATATAGTGAATTACGCACAAGATAAATTTTTATTTAAATGCTAAAAGATCAATCAATCTAACTAACCGGTGTAAAATACACTCAACATTACAATAAAACTTTTATTATTTATATACAATAAAAATATATTGTAACTCTCTAAGCCCAGGATTCAAATCAAAATTTGAAATTTGGATTCAATACCTACTAGTCTCGACATTCACATGCAACCTGACGATGCCATTCTTGTTTGTCTTTGAATTCCTTCTAAATAGAGTGAAAATTATCGTCGCAAACCAACACTTAGGTCCTTGTAGCATGCTTTGTTCACACTCATATGCTTCTTAGGAAAATTTTCAAGAGGTCCCAAGAGTCAACCAAGAAGTCACCCAACAAAGAATTATCGCAAACTAAGCATGCCTAACTTTGAAGTTCGTATGATTGAGTCACTAAAAAGGAATTTGCATCTTGTTGTTATAGGTAGTAACTTTCAATTCTTATAAACATTTCTTAACCATACTTTCATATCTTCGTGATCACTCTTAATTTGGATGTGATCTTGATTCAAATAAGATAAAGGTATACTACTGACGATTTGAAGCAGAAAGTAGTACATAAAGGTATCAACTACATACCTTTTTAAAGCTAATTGTCCGATCTCCACACGCATAATTGTGGAACTGAAAAATAAAATGAAGATAAAGATATACTCCTAATAGGAAATTTGAGCCGTTAGAGAGAGAGAGGAGCAGGACTATATTCTTTTAAAAGAAATTAGTTGTTTTAAATATAACTATGGGTGTGTTTGGACTATATTTTCAAACGTTTAATTTAAAAAATAAGTCATTTTAAAAGAGATTAGAGTGTTTGGTAATTACTTTAAATAGTTTTTTAAGTATATTTTAATCAATTTTTATCAAAAGTGTTTAAATAAAAATGAATCTTTTGAAAAACGTTTTTTTCTTAAGTCAATTCAAACGGATCTTATATATGATTTGTTATTATCCAAATTTCCATAACTTCAATTTTTAAACAAAGCTAAAATATAGGTCTCAAAAAACCATAGAAACATTTTAAAACAAGTAATTGAATAAGGGTTGAAATTTTCCCCTCAATCAAAGATTTACCTACCAAATCTTTAATCCATGTTCCACCATGTTAATTATCATTGTTATCAGTGTTTAAGATTAGACTCCTCCATTGTCATTTAGGAACCAAACCAAATTAAAATAATGGATTGAGAATTAGGTTTTGATAATTTATCATATGGTTTAACAAATATATAAACATTTTTTTATTAGATTCCTTTAGAGAAAAAAAAAATCAAACAACAATGAACGCACACACAGTTCAACACGTAAACGATGGTATAAAATAAAATCTACCATTTTAAATTACCACAAAATCGTAATGAATTAAATAAGATAGACTTTTAATATATTTTTAATTTTTATTTTTGAGAAATTTTTATATAGTTTTTTTTCCTTTAAAGTACAATCAAATTTGAACTCTTCCTCATTAAGTATGAGAATTAATGATAATGGTAGATTAAGTATATTAAATGGTAGATTATTTGTATGGTATGAGAAATAATTAGAGTATATGGCTAAAGATAAGAAGTGATATATAAATTGTATTTCTTTAAGCTGTTTTAAAATTAATTAATTGTGGTCATAATCAAATCTAGAAAGAGTATCTTTACTATGGAAAACCTTTGAATTCAAATGAATACCTTAGATATCAACAACTTTATATTACAACTTAATAAATTAGATATAATGACGTTTTTTTTTTCTGTAAATCTATTTAAAAAATGCATACGATTCTATACAAATAAATTTAAGGAAAAAAAAGTTATATAGGTTTTTAAGAAGTGGTCTTGACTGACCACAAGTCTAAAATTTAAGTAGTGTTTTTAAAAGGGCAAATAAACCATTTGTTGACATTTCTATTTCTGTTTTTTATTCATTTTTTTTTATTATTTTAAAAAGGCCCCTTTTTGAAATCTCAGACAAGTTTTATATTTATTTATTTCATTTTTAAATATATCTTAAAACCTGTCTCCTTCTTCTTTTTAATTTGGTTACGTTTTTTAAAACATTTGTAAATAATTGATTACAAAGACAAAGAAGTGAGAAAAGAAACCATCTAATTTTTTTCTTAAATAGAAAAAAAAGGACAAAAACATTATAAAACAAGGTTAAATAAATAAATGATTCAATCAAACAAATATAAAATTAGAAATAATTAAGAAAATAATAATATAAGCAAAACTCAATTGAGATAAGAACGTTATAAGTTTTGATCCCATTTCACATTATGGTAAAAAATAATAATAATTAAGAAACTAGAAACAAATACCAAGTGAGACCTCTCCCACAAAGTAATAATTGTAAGCTAATAGTCATCTTAAGCAACTTTTTTTTCCCTTTTTTTTGGGGTTGCAAAAGATCTCATTTGCTAAAAATCAATTATTTTTTCCCAGGTGCTTAAACATTCCAACAATAAAGAATTAGGGTTCTCACCTTCAAAGCACACAATAGAATAAGTTATGATCAAAACTATAGCAATCAAGGAATAAAAAGAAAAAAAAAATCAAGGAATCAAATATATATCCACAATTTTTTGGGTTTTCTTTGAAGATTTTTTAAACTTGAAGGAACTAAATTAAGATATAAAAGATTTAATTGATATTCATTATATTATTAAGATATCACACTAACATGAAGATAACCGATGATAATAAGAAATTTTAACTCCTTTAAAAGAATAAAATAATTATATTTCAAAAATACTTTTCAATTGAGGTTTGAATATTTTATACTAATTTATTCTATATACTTTTAATTTTTGTACATCTCGATTCTCTAATTTGTGTTCGTTTTAGTTCCTCCGTTTGAATTTTAATTTAGCTCATTAATTCACTCTCTTTATTTTCCTTCATTCTATTTATATTCTCTCTCTCTCTCTCTATCTCTTTTTTTTTTAATTTATTTTTTATTTTTTATCACAATTCAAGCAGAAAACTACCCTCCATATATAAGTGTTTGGAATATAGTTAATAAATTAAGTTTATATTAAAGGGTTTATATTATGCTTGAAAATTTATTTTTTGCATTAAAATTCTGTAAATAAGTAAGGATTAAATAATTGGTCACTTTTGCCAAAGTGACTTTTTTTTTTCTCTAGGAATTCAAACGATTAAATAAATTAAGCACAATACAATGATGAAACGTTGAAATCCATCAATTTTTTAATAAGTTAATTTTAAATAATTAACAAAGTGAGCTTAGTTCAATAATATTGACATGCATTCCAATCAAAGAGATCGGAGGTTCAATCCCATCCCACAATTTTTATACTAAAAAAATGGTCACCCTTCTTTTTTCTTTTTTTAATTATAAGGCCAAAAAGGCACTAAAAAAACTTAGATATTTTGAAAGTTGAATAACCCAACATAAAGCAAAGCTAAAAGGTATAAAGCAAAATAATATTTAAAATATATCCATTTTTTTAAAAAAAGTAAATTAAATATATGCTATTAATGTTGATATTTTGCTGATCTTTGAATTTAAATAATAGGCATGTTTAAGCCATTAATAAAAAGAAGTATTTGATTCTTCCAAAACGAAATTCCATTCTCTAAGACCATTAAATCAAATGTTGTTTAAAGTTCGATTTGATGTAAACATATGATTGTGGGAACAACCCAAGTGGATGTTCATCATGGAGGAAACAATTATTGTTGCAATTATATGTTCAATTAAAATCCTACTCCATACAAAATCTTGCACGTGATAATGTTAAACTAATTATACTAATAATCTAATTAACATTTTTCTATATATCCATTTCACACACCAAACCCAAAAAAGGCATAGATGTTTGAAATTTATTTAATTTGATTCATAATAATATAAAGTTTTTATATCATCTTATTTTTGTTTGGCAGCATAAATTATGGGGCCAAAATGTGAAACCCCAAGTGGGGTTAGCCTTAATAAAAGGGGAAACACGAGACTTCACATGATATAAGGACATGTTCCTCATCCCAAAAAACCTAAATTTAAACCAAAACAAATAAATAAATAAAATCATAATCTTGTGGGCAACAATTCAAACGATTCAATAAATTAAGAGCAATACAATGATGAAACGTTGAAATCCATTAATTTTTTAATAAATTGATTTTAAATAATTAAGACAATTACTTGTGAAATAAGAGATCGGAATGAATCAAACAATTTAAGTTTCTATATCACTGTCTTAGATGATATTTATAGGTTTGAATAATTCCCCTAAAACTTATCTACTCCAATAAAATGAGATCATTCTTAACAACCACTTCTCTTAATTTCCATTTAGACTCATTTAAAATATTAATCAAATTTTAAAAACAAACGTAAAGGTTTTTAAATTTTTAAAACTTTAAAACAGGTTTAAGAGCAAATGAAAAATACATATATGATTTTTTTTTATTTAAAAAAGAGCATATATGATAAGAAAACTTTTTAAAAGTAGAGGAAAAAAATTATTATGAAATGAATAAATATCTAGCGTTAATGCTAGATAATATTAAACAGAGGTAAAGTTTAAAGTTCAAATAATTTGATAATATATATGTAGCTAGTGCTTTTTTTTTTCCGATTATTTGAAATGTCAATATCTTCCACGTGTGCACATGCTTGCACATGCTTTACAAGTTATTTTGCTATCCCAAGATTGATCCTCAATTATTTGTGCAAGGGAAAAAAATCGAAAGGAAAAAAAAAAAACAAGTAAATATAAATTAATGATTGAAGCAGTTACATATATGTGTATATAAAATATCGAAATTTTCAATTATCTAGCTCTAAACACAATTATAGTTTTCTCCAAATTAATATTTTAAGTTTCTATTCAACTTTGTTAATGATTTTTTTTTAACACTATAAATTTAATTGCTTCATTTCTAAAATGGAAATTATGGAATCTATAGAGTTCTTTTTTTCTTTTTTTCTTTTTAAATATGGAGACTAAAATGTGATAAAAGCTGAAATTGGAGACTAAAACTATGTGTTTAACCCAATTTTTTGGCAAAAATTTATTCATCCAATATTTTGATATTACAAAAATTAGAATATTTTGTTTTGATTTTTACGTAATTTCCTTTCTGAAAGGACCCATTTTGTTTAGTTGCACACAAGTTAGGGTTAAGTAATTTCAAAAGAATGCATGTGAGAGATAATGATGAATGGCATCTTTAATTTCTCAAAATCATTCATTTTAATGTCAATTGTAACATGATGAAGGTTGGAATTTATCTTATTTCCTATATTCAAATCAATAAATAGCCAAACCATGAGAGATTATTTTTCCCTTTTATGAGTGAGATTTTGGGAAGGATAACAGAAGACAACAAATTTCATATCATTCAAATATTTGACCAATATAGTCCTACAAACAATTAAGGAAATAAGGAATTAGAAATACTTTGTTCAAAAGACAAAATAATAATAATAATAACTAAAAGTATAACACATAAGTATTTGTTTTTCTTCTGGGTCATTACAATTATTTTTCATAAATTTGGTAAATGTGATTACCAACACCATCAACACAATTTTTTGCTTTAGAAAAATTAACAAACTTTTGAGACAACTTATTTAACTAGTAAACCGACCATAATTGAATCAAGCATACCAAAAAAAGACTAAATCACGCTAAAATTTCAATTTTTTTTCCCTTTGAGTTCGACAATATACAGAATTAAAGATTCATACCTTAGAATTTTTGGTTGAGAATACATGTTTTATATCAATCGAACTATACCAAAATATATAATTTAATTTATTTATTTTTGTAATAAATTACAATCAAGAAATGCATGTACTCATGCATATAAAGAAAAAATCCAAAGAATAATTAATAGTAGGCAAAGGCCGGGAAATACATATAAATTTTAAAAAGAAGGCAATAATAATGTAAGATTATGATTTATATATTTAAAAACTTTGTTCCCATCCCATAAGGGCCATACGAATTTATTAAGAAAATAAAATAAAAGAAGAGAAAAAAAATGGGGCATTACACGTCATAAAATAAAAATTAGGAAAAATGTAGGGTAGGACAAAACATTTGGTGCAGGCAGCGGTGAGAGAGATATTATCTTAATTAAGGGAATCCGACAAACTAACTTTACCAGAAAAACTGCCAACGGTTTGGCAACTAACTCATCACTTACAATACCTAATTAATTGAATCCCAATAATAATGGGGGAATTAACTCTTAATTAATTAACTAATTCTCTGAATCATGACTTTGGATTTTGGATGGCTACGATTCTCAAGATTAAACCCTTCGAAAACCCCGTGATTCAATTCATTACTATGGGTGCATGTATTTTAACTTATACCCAAATTATTTATTTATTATAAAAGAATATAATTTCAGATAGTTATCAAAACGATAAACATCATGTTAATACCAACAACACACCCTTTTTACCGTTGAATATATATATATATATACCAATTTTGATCCTAAGATTACGTGTTTAATAATCATAATTATTTGGTTTTTATTTTTTTTTTTAAAAAAAATTATACTTACAATCATTGTTTAAAATTTTCCGAAATTTCGGTTGAAATTTCAAGATTTTGATGATTTCGAAATTTTGATTAGGAAAAATTTCGTATTTTTCAAATTTCGACGAGCTTTCAAGATTTCAAGAATCTTTCATGAATATTCCAATTCCTCCCTTTTTGACGAAATTTCGACATTTAGAAAAAAAATTGATCTTTTTAATTAAATAAACTGAGTTCATTTTTTTTTTCTTCAATTTTATGATCTTGATTACACAGAATTCTATAATATCTCATGCCAATGTTATTTTCAACAAAGGATTAAGCATTTTTTATGTCTAACTTTTAATAATTTCCAACCTTTCTCAATTTTTAGTTTCGACCCAAAACTTTCCTTTATAAAGAAATTGAATTTGAAAGACCAACAAACTTTTTTCATTACAATTTCACATTATTTCATTGAATTGATGTAAGTTTTTTTTTTCTTTAATCATCTAAATCTTTTATAATTTTCACATTATTTCACCTCAAAATATTCTTAAACTTTATTTTATTTTGTAATAATTTTCCATTTCTTGTTTAAATTTCTGCTCTCGCATTAGCATTTACACAGACATTTACAATATACATCTAAAATATTATCTTACTTTATAGAAATTGTGATTGAAAATGATCAATCATAGTCTAATTAAGTTATAATCAAAGTTTCGTTAACTAATTATAGCAATTTCTATCAATTTCCATGAATTTTTTTCAAAATTTCCATCGACATCAATATTTCCATCGATTTTTTCATAAAATCGGGATCTCCATATTTTCATCGACATTGATATTTTGAACCTTGTTTATAAGACACTAATATCACCCATAAGTTGTATCTAAGTTTTGTTATCCACTTTCTATTCATGTTTTCAAAAACCAAACAAAGCGTGGAAAAAAAAATAATTTTTAAAAATTTGTTTTTGTTTTTAGTATTTGACTAGGAATTTGATTGTTTTAATTTAAGATATGTGAAAATCATAATAGAGAAATTGAGAGGAAACAAATATAAATTTTAAAAGCAAAAAATTTAAAATGAATTTGTTAGGCCTATTGGATAGAAATTAAATCTAGATTTTTTTCTTGTACATTTGTTAAAAAAAAATCCATATTTATTTTGTACATCGGCTAAATTTTATAGAAGTTAAATGAGTTTATATTAAAGATTTTTATATTGTTTTCTGTTAAAATTTGTGGACAAATTATCGAAATGTAAAATTGTTACACTTATTGATGAAGTTGAAATTATAAAACAATCCAATAATTTTAAAGTCAAAATTGAGCTTTTTCCCTTTAGCTTTTTTGTCGGATGAAAAAGAAAAAACAACCATTAATTTAGACAGAGAGAGAGTAAATTTGGGACAGTGGGAAAAACGAAGAACATGTTAATGTAACAACATTTGACCATATTTGATTATGTCTTTACCTTAAGCTTACTGTAATCTCTAAATTTGCATATTTAATTCATTTGCATGTTTTTTAAGTTTTTAAAATTTTTATTTAAGCTTCTCTGACTTCCAACTGCTTTGGTTTGAGCCTATAATTATTTTAGTATATGTATATTCAAATTTTGTTTTGAAAATTCGAACCATAAATCCTCTTAAAAACGTAGTTATATATTTATGCCAAGTAGAATAGTCAATTTTCTAAGTCCTGATTGATAACCATTTGATTTTTTATTTTTAGTTTTTGAAAATTAAGTTTATAAAACAAACACCTATTTCGCATCTAGATTTCTTGATTTATTACCTATTTTCTACCCATGTTTTTAAAATCTAAGTCAAATTTTGAAAATTAAAAAAAGATTTTTTTTTTATTTTTTTTTAATTTGGCTCTTATTTGTAATATTTAATGTTGTGCTTTTCTCTCCCGGACTTACCTCTAGCCCTCTATTTATTGCTGATATGCTGACTTTTTATATGATCTATTTGGGTTTAATGAATATTTATGAAAGACAACGAGATATGATGGAGGTGTTAAAAATATATCGATCTAGTTGAGATATTCAAGTGCAGTTATTGATAAACACTACGTATCTTATTTTAAAAAACTTATTTTATTTTTAGATTTTTGCTAAGAATTCAACTCCTGTACTTAAGAAAAATGCAAATCATGTTTGGTAAAAAAATGAGGAAATATATGCTTAATTTTCAAAAATCAAAAATCAAAAAATGAAATTATTACCAAATGAATGATAATGTCTTATTTTATTTCGTGGTCTTCCAAAATTCTAAATTCCAAAAGACGTGGATAAAGAGGAATGAGATTAGTAAAAAGAAAAAAAAATGTATACTTTAATAGCAACTAAAAAGAGAAAGAAATTCCACGTTTTTTAAGAAAGAAAATCCTTGGGAAAATTTAAAAAACTCACACTGCAAAGGAAACATAGCAAAATACAATGTTTTTGCAAAGTCATTCTGCAAAACAATGGAAGAAAAAAATGTGAAACATGCTTATAATAAAAAAGATGTCCACCGTAAAGTAGAAGATACGATGAATCATTGAATCATACCCCAATCGCCTTATTGTTTTTATTGTTGTTGTTGTTATTTTTTCACTTTTTTTTTTTTTAAAGATCTAAGATATATTATGTCTACATTACAAGACATCAAAAAGTTCCAAAAATCCAAATTAGCTAGCTAGATTAAATGAACTTCAAGTTTGATATATATATATATATCTTAAAAAATAACATAAATATTGAACTCTATATTTGCAAATCCACCGTCCAAGCAACCTATCAAATATGCTCATTATATCATGAATCTCACGTTGACATAAATTTTAGGTTTAAATTCTATTCCAGTCTTAGAAATATTATATAAAAATTTGTTAGTTTAGTAAAGTTTTTATAAAAAAATATGCATATAAATATTTAAGTGGTCCATGTGACTTTGTGTTGTGAACCACATGATGCTCATAATTTCTCATAATTCTTTTGTTAAGTACAATAATTATGGGAATGAAAGATCGATCTCCGATCTTGAAAAAGAGAGTACATGTTAATTAGTGATAATTTTTCTAGAATTTAAACGAGGTTAATAATTATTAGAAGATTCCATACAGTCACAACACCCATTTAGATATTTTTATAGGGTTAATTTGTTCTTCTTTTTCATCTATTTTTTTTAGAAGTATTAATTCGATGATGAAAGTTCTTTTTTAGGACTATTTTTCAACAAGTGTAAAATCTATTCTAACACTTATGTTATTGGCAATGCTTTGCACCATTATAGAACATCCTTATTTTCTTCACGAGTTCTTACAACTCACATCTATTGTTATATATACACACACACACAATAGTATGTGTATAGAAAAGTTGAAGCCCTAATCTAAGTATTGTCATCATAATAGACTTCTTCAATAAAAAACATACAAATAGTCAATTGTATATATGATGATGGACACAATGATGCTGACAAAAGTAATGAGACAAAGGAAACAAGCAAAGAAAAAAAATAACACACAATATGTTAACCTAGTTCGGTATAGTTTTACCTACATCTGGAGGGCATAATGCCAAAATAAAGAGAAGCTCGGTATAATTCAGAAGTTTTGCAAGAGAAATAACTTAATTGGCAGAACCACTATCATGTAATACAGTAAACCTTAAATAGGCAATTTGTTTAGACTTTCCCTAAACTTGTCGACACCTATCTCAAGATCTTTTCTCAGCTCAAGCTTTATTGATCTTGTATATTTAAGCTCCCCTAAACTCAACGCTTCCCCCCTAAACTCAACGCTTCTCTTCAAGGATTACCTACGCATAATAACAAAATTACAGACTTCTTCGTTTCCCTGCTTTCAGCAATGACCACACACCAAAAACTACCACACTAATCCATTCATAAAAAAAAACCTAAAGGAGACATTCTCATACTTCCTTTTATAACGGTATCAATAAGGAAGTTACAGACAAGGAAACTAGTAAGATCGGAATCATTCCAAAAACAACCAACCAGACAATCCAACACGAAGTCAACCAGAAGAGATCCAAGGTTACAATAAAAGGAAAAATTAAAGGCCAAATAAAAACAATAACATTCTCCCCGTTTGGCATAACAATTTTCTTTTGTTGGCAATCATGAGATAAGAAACACTACAACAAGGCAACAAAAAAAAAAAAAAAAAAAACCAGAAACCAACCTTTAAAACAACAACAACCAAATTGCCCAGAAAACCATCAACAACAAGCCAACAACATCATGCATAAAAAAAAAAAAAAAAAAAAAAAAAAAAAAAAAAAAAAAAAAGAAAAGAAAAGAAAGAAAGAAAGAAAGAAAACACCGCAGCCACACCCCCTTTAATTGCCAGAAGAAGAAAATTAAGCAAGTGGAGAGGAGGGGCACTGTGAAGTAGATAGGGTATCATCAGAGGGTAACGACAAACTCAACAACTGAACCTGAATATCTACAGCCACCCGTCAATCGGTAAGAGAACAAATTATACTGCTTAAGGTTTGGGACTCAGAAGATAGCACCTATAAGATACGCGTCCCAAGATAGAAGGAATCAACAATCCACCTTCAGAAATGCGAAGATCCCCAGGCATAGGACTGTCATCAACTCTAGGAAACCAATGTAAGAGTGTATCAACATGCAGCGGAAGCAACAAGGATCAATAAGCATTTAAATTCACTAATTTTAGTAAAAACTAAAGTTTGCTCATCTAAAATAAGAGGGTTTGTAGTTATACCTTTGAAGAACTCTTCAAGATCTTGATCAACAACAATAGTCTTCACCAAAGAACACCGTGAACCAGCTCAAGATCTTCCCCACTATCCTCTTGGAGCTTTAGAATGAATTGTGGGACTCAAGAACAACTTGAAGCAACGGAATTACCGAGAGAAGCTTACTGCACCAGCATGCTCGAAGAACTCTTCTTCAGCTCGAAATTTTCTCTAAAATTTCTAATGGAATGCATGCCTCAAATTCACTCAATTCTTCTTTATTTATTGCAGGTAAACATGCAACGAACATTGTCACATGACTTTCAGCTCATGCTTGGAGTAAATGAAGATGAGGAAATGAGTTTTGTGTGAGCATGAAGAAGATGGGTAATGGAAAAATATGATTTTCCATTTGTGCATGTTTTTTCAATTTTCCAATTTTTCTCAAAATCAAAACTTGATTTAAAAAACCATTTTGATTTTAAAATTGAAAATTTTAATTTTATAAAATTAATTTCATAAATTAAATTTTAAATAAAACTAATTAATTCAATACCAATATTAAATTAATTTTTGAACAAATTCATCTTCATATATTTAAATCATATTTAAATATATATTCTTCTATTTTGTTTAAATTTAATTTGAATGTTTCAAATTAATTTCTCAAGCTACTCTAAAGCTTAACCATTTACGAGCTAGTAGGGGGATTTCGTGGACCTACAGATCATGGGCTCTAACGATTCGAGATTAATCGGCTAAACTCATTAGACCGATCTAACCCCCATTCGTTAACTAATGAGTCACTCCACTATAGCCCATAGTTGAAGTCCCCCCACTGTAGATATATTATGTCCACTTTATATAAACATAATCAGTAAGTTGATCCTTCACAGGTTGTTCGTAATCACAGCTGGGTCAATATAACCATTTTACCCCTAAGAATACATCTTGTTCCTTAAGTTCCCACTGACCCTCTAATGAACAATTTTGATTCATAATCCTTATGAATCAAATCCTTTCTCTATCATGAGAAGGTGGGGCCCCGATTTTTCAAAACTTGGAATCAATACTTCAGAGAACAACCTATCTGCTAACCCTAAATTGGATAGGAGCGAATTCCATCTTACAAGCCTATATCCCCAGCTATTCATCCGGTCTTATCCCCAAAATGGGAAGCTTATTGAGC
Source organism: Benincasa hispida (assembly GCF_009727055.1). Classification (NCBI taxonomy): domain Eukaryota; kingdom Viridiplantae; phylum Streptophyta; class Magnoliopsida; order Cucurbitales; family Cucurbitaceae; genus Benincasa; species Benincasa hispida. The sequence goes on from NC_052349.1 coordinate 77,729,931, forward strand.
AGTGCTATTGGACTACTCTCATCGTTTGAAGATCAAAGGATAATCCCGAACAAACAGAAGTTCATAGCTAGCTCGGGATTAAGATCGAGTTAACCTAGGTTATATAATAAATGAAATAGTCAGTTTTAACAGTAAACGGTCGTTATAAAGAAAAGTGACTATTTTCGTGGTCCAGTCTATATGCAAAATTATTGCATAGGATACCCCCACTCATATGTCTCAACATGAACGATCTATGGATCACATCGTTTGTAGCACTTCACAACTCTTTGTAACAACTACAGAGTGAGCCGTATCCAATAGTGTTACCAGGATGAGATACCCAATTTTATCCATATACTTATTAGACCATTTAGACTATATACTGTTAACTTGATCCTGTTTATGTCACTACATAAAGTTACAGTATTCAGACTATAGCCATGGATATGTTTATTTGATTTTCATAATAGAATGCAAAATCAACAATTTATTATTATTGATAAATAGAATGTTTAACACGAACTGCGAGTTCTAGGACATTCCTAACAATCTCCCACTTGGACTAAAACTCCAGTGAGTACAAATATATACGATATAATGTTGAGAAATATAAAGGGAAAATACAATAAACTAGGGCTTCTCTAATACCATAGATATTCTCCCACATGCCCTAGATTACACTACTCGGAGTCCTAGTCTAACTAGGTGGCCCTCGAATACTTTAGTCGAGAGGGCCTTTGTGAATGGATCGACAAGGTTATCTTCAAAGGCAATCTTTATGACGATCACATCTCCTCTGTGCACTATCTCCTGGATGAGATGGTACTTTATTTCAATGTGTTTTCCACATTTGTGACTCCTAGCTTCTTTTGAGTTGGAAAAAACAGCACTATTGTTACAATACAGTGTGATAGGCTGGTGCATATTTGGAACTATTTCCAAATCAACCAAAAATTTGCGTAGCCATATTGCTTCTTTAGTAGCTTCACATGGAGCCACGTATTCCATTTCCATTGTGGAGTTAGCGATACAACTTTGCTTAATGCTTCTCCAAACTATAGCTCCTCCGTTAAGAGTGAAAACTGGTCTTGAAGTAGATTTCCTGAAATCTACGTCAGCTTGAAAATCAGAATCAATATATCCTGTAAGGATCAAATTCTTAGGTCCATACACAAGCATATAGTCCCTCGTTCTCCTTAGGTACTTGAGGATGTTTTTGACAGCAGTCCAATGATTGTGTCTTGGATTGGATTGGAACCTGCTAACGATTCCAACTGTAAAGCATATATCAAGGCGTGTACACAACATGGTGTACATCAAACTGCCAACTACAGATATGTATGGAATTCGGTTCATCTCCTCAACTTCTTGAAGTGTCTTAGGACACTGTTCCTTCGACAAATAAATTCCATGCCTAAAAGATAACATACCTTTCTTGGAATTTTGCATATTATATCTTGACAACATGTTGTCAATATAAGATGTCTGAGATAGTGCCAATGTTTTATTCTTTCGGTTTCGAAAGATTTGTATTCCTAGAACATACTGAGCATCACCCAAATATTTCATTTGGAACTGTGTTGCTAACCATCTCTTTATGTCAGCCAGAAAACTTGTCTCATTCCAAATGAGCAAGATATCATCAACATAAAGAATTAAGAATGCTACAATCTTATTGACTATCTTCTTGTACACACAAGATTCGTCAACATTCTGCTCAAAACCATAAGATTTGATTGCAGTGTCAAACCTTATATTCCAGGATCTGGATGCTTGTTTCAATCTATAAATTGATCGATTAAGCTTACAGACGTTCTGTTCCTGTCCTTTTTCAACGAACCCTTCTGGTTGAGACATAAAAATATTTTCATCAAGATAGCCATTCAGAAAAGCTGTCTTGACATCCATTTGCCATATCTCATAGTCATAATATGTGGCAATGACAAGAAGTATTCTTATTGATTTTATCATGGCAACAAGAGAAAAAGTTTCTTCATAATCAACTCATTCTCTTTGGATAAAACCTTTTGCCACGAGTCTGGTTTTATAGGTCTGTACCCTACTAGTTTGGTCTCATTTTCTCTTGTAGATCCATTTGCAACCTATAGGTGTAACCCTATATAGTTGATCTATAAGTTCCCAGATAGAGTTGAAGTACATAGACTCTATTTCATCGTCCATGGCTTTTATCCATTGTTCCCTGTCAACATCTTTCATTGCCTTCTTAAAGGTTAATGGATCCTCTAAACCATCATTATGTATGATGTTTTGAGTTTCTGTTAAACCCATGTAGTGTTCAAGTTTTTGAATAACCCTCCCACTACATTGAGGCATCCTTAACTCTTGGGATGGACGTGACGGGACAATGACTGTTGTTGATGGACTAGCTTGATCAACAACTCTTGTTGATGTTACTGTAGTATCTTTAGTTAGTTCTTGCAATATTAGTTTACTGCGAGGTAGATGATTTTTAATATGATTCTCTTCCAAGAATGTAGCGTTTGTTGATACAAATATTTTATCTTCTTGGGGAACATAAAACAATCCTCCTTTTGTTTCTTTAGGGTATCCTACAAATAGGCACAAATTTAAACGTGTTTCCAATTTCTTAGGATTCTGTACCAACACGTGTGCTGGACAACCCCAGATATGGAAATGACGTAAACTTGTTTTGTGTCCTTTCCATAATTCATATGGTGTTTCAGAAACACTCTTTGAAGGAACAACGTGCAGAATATATATTGCAGTATATACTGCATAACCCCAAAAGGATTGAGGTAACTATGCATAACTCATCATAGACTGAAGTATGTCCAACAAGGTTCGATTTCTCCTTTCTCCAACACCGTTTTATTGTGGTGTTCCATGTGCTGTGTGTTGGGATTGAATTCCATGATCTACTAGATAGTTTCTGAATTGTAAATCCATATACTCACCACCTCGATTAGATAGATGTGTTTTGATTCTTTTACTTAATTATTTTTTAGTCTCAACCTTAAATTCTTTGAACTTTTCAAGAGTTTCAGACTTATGACTGATTAAGTAAATGTAGCCATATCTAGAGTAATCATCAATAAAACTGACGAAATACTGATAACCTCCTCGTGCTTTAACATTCATCGGACCACATAGGTCTGAATGTATAAGTTTGAGAGGCTCTTTGGCACAAAGATCTTTGTCAGAAAAAGATATTTTAGTCATTTTTCCCTCAAGATATGATTCACACGGAGGTAAGAAGCTGTCTGCTAACCGATTTAGATGATCATTTTTTACCAATCTCTCAATCTGTTGAGATTAATGTGACCAAGCCTGAGGTGCCAAAGATATGCGTTAGATGAAAATTTTCGCTTCTTATTATGAGTTTCAACCGTTTTAAACATCTCTATATTTAAAATGGCCCTCGCTTCAGTCGGTTTTAATATGTATAGGTTGTTGTCAAGTCTTGCAGAACAAATATGTACACCTGTTGATTAAACAAACACTTCATTACATTCATTAGATATACCGTACATATTTTCTAATAGACAAGAAATGGAGTTCAGATTTCTTTTCATCTTAAGTACATAGAACACATTCTTAAGTAAGATAAAAGAATCTCCAAAACATAACTTTACATCTCCCACTGCTTCAGTTGAAATGACTTCACCCGTTCCCACCTTGAAAATCATCTCATATTCAAAAAGTCTTCTCCAAGAACTAGTTTCCTTTAGAAAAGTGCAGACATGATTAGCGGCGCCTGAATCTCATATTTAGGTAAGGTGAGAATTCTCCACTAGACATGTTTCAACAACCAGTAAATATTTTAGACAGTTTCGTTTCCAGTGTCTAACTTCTCCACAATGGAAACATTTTCTTTTGGGAGTTTTGTTTTTGTTTTTCTTTGCATTGGCTTTCTTTTTCCCCTTTCCTTTCTTCTTTATTTGTATGGTTTTATCCTTAGAAGAAGAAGGACCATATTTCTTATCATCAATGGGTTTCGTACCTGACGTCGACCCCTTCTAAAACTTCTTTGGTTTTGAAATAACGTTTATTTCTTTTTCCTTCAGTTTCATCATTGATTGATAAGTCTGTAACTCATTCAGTAGCGTCGTCAAATTATAAGTGATTTTTTCATAACAGCTTTGTTCTGAACGACAGATAACTCTTTGGGAGAAATTCTAGTATCATGCTCACTTGACTCGTCTTGTCTATCATCACCTCGTGAGCCTCCGCAATATTAAAATGAACCATCATATCGAGAACATGTTCCCTTACGTTAGTTCCATCTTTCATGCGCCTAACATAGACATACTTGATGGCTTCATGTCTGACAAAAGATGACGGTTGCCCGAACATCTACTGTAATGATGCCATTATCTCACGGGCGGTGGGCATGACCTCATGCTTCTTATTGAGTACATCAGATATACTCGCCAAGATATAAGCCCGGACTTTCTCGTTCGCCCTTACCCACCTATCATAGACGTCCTAAACATTTTGGGTGGTTGTTGAACTGGGAACTGGAGGACATTCCTTCATCAACACAAACCTCAGATCGTCTACAACTAATATTGTATTGATGTTTGACTTCCAGTTCGAATAACCCTCTCCATTAAATTTATCAGAAGCAAGCAATTATATGATTGAGTTCAACATTGCTGAAGCATTTTAAACAAACTCTATAAATATGCATCTAAATCCATTTTTAGCAAAAAATAATACTAATAAATTTTTATTTATTTGCAGCGATACTTTAGTGATTTAGAACAATTGCTACTAAGAGGTAGTCATGAATTCCTTCACAGAGGCAAGACAGTTCTTGACCAAATACTATCTCCAGAATAACTCATATTCCAATAGTTCTTTTGGTTATCGTTTTCGGTCAAGATCTTGACTAACAATTATTAATTCTTGTAAGTGTGACCCGCCATTTTTAGATCTCATAGGTTGGTATGAATATCCCTCCGAAATAGAAGACAATACCCAAGACGGAACTATAAGACCCTATTCATTTTACTGAAGCTTTAGTTGTTCCGAATCCTATGTTACAACCCTCCGTGGGGATCACCGCGGTTAACGACTAGCTAGTGCGGCCTAAAAACGACAACAGGCACAACATAGGAATCTCACGGGTCAAACTAATAGAGGAGATCGTTGGACAACGTTGACACATTTCCTTCACCCACTTACTATGAACTACCTCCCTCATTCACCTTGTTATTGACCCATGCAAACACTTTCTGAATGGAGCAATTGCGGTAAAAGTGACACAAAGCCAGCATGGATCTCACGATGTGAACTCTTGATGACGTGAGAGCTAATAACTATATATCACATATATTGTTAATCTCCCACTAAAGTGTTCTACATGTTTGAGAATTTTACTTAGGTATAACGACTAAATTTATACAACCTAAGTCTAAGTGCTTTATCCAAGTATAACGCTTATAATTAGATTTAACCTATAATGTCTAGGTGATAAATCATTTTGTTACCTCACATTGCTCATGCAGGCTCATAAAATTAGTTAACAACGCTTAGTATTTTGGTCATAATCCCAGGTAGGAGGTGTTCCGTAAGCTGTCAACTTAAGTACCCCTCGACTTAGACAGGTTTATGAACTGATATGAGTTTGTAACCATATTTTATAAGGTAACAATCTATTTTAACGATTAAAATTTAGTTGTTAACCTAAGTGAGCATGCAACTGTTCTTTGTTATTGATGTTATGTTGGGTTTTATGTTCTAAAACTCGCAGTTTATAAAATGATAAACATTCTATAATCAACATACTTATAATTGATTTTATAAATTGTATGAAAGTCTAAATGCAATAAACTAAGACCCATGACTATTACATGAGTACTTGAACTTTATGTGGAGACATAAGAGTGAATCAGGTTCGAGTAAATAGTCAAAATAATCTATAGTACATGAATAAGATTGGGTACCTTATTCTGATAACACTATTGGATACGACCTCTGTAGTTGTTACAAAGAGTTGTAAAGTGCTACATACGAAGTGATCTGAATTCGTACATGTTATGACATGAAGAGTGGGGTTGTCCTATGCAATGAGTGTGCATAAGATCAGACCAAGAAATAAGTCACTCTTATTTTATAACGCTGTTTACTGTATAAGACTGACTATTTCATCTAGATGACCTAGGTAACTCGATATTAATCTTGATCTAACTATGAACTTCTGTTTATTTGGGATTACCCTTAGATTTTCATAGGTGAGGGTTGGCTCAACAGTGCTGGTTCAATAAACCTCCTATTTAATGGGTAAGACCTAATAGATAGCTGGGGACATAGGGTGCAAGACGGAGTTCACGCCTACCCGATTTAGGGATAAGAGAAAGGTTGTTCTCCCAAGTACTGAATCCTGGTCTTGAACAAGGGGTCCCACCCTCTCACTAGGCTGAGAGAGTTTGGTTTAGTGATTGGATCACAAACCAGTTGTTAATTAGAGGATTAGAAGGAACTTGAAGAATAAGACGTAATCTCAGGGGTAAAACAGATATTTGACCCAGCCGTTATTACGAATAAGCTATGAAGGGTCGACTTTCTGATTATGGTTAAATCATGTGGACATAATATATCTACAGTGAAGGGAGTGCAACTATGGGCTAGTGTAGTGACCCATTAGTTAACGAATGGGGATTAATTTGCCCTAATGAGTTTAGTCAATTAATCTCGGATCGTTGGAGCCCATGATCTGTATGTCCGCGAGGTCCCCCTACGAGCTCGTAATTGGACTAGCTCTAGAATAGCGTGAGAAGTTAATTTGAAACATTCAAATTAGAATTAAGGGAATTAGTAATTATATAAGATATAATTACGTGGTTAATTTGAGAATTAAACGGAACAGGAGAATCTATATTTAAATATGATGTAAATATATAAAGATGGATATGTGTAAAAATTAATTTAATATTTGATATTAAATTAATTAGTTTTATCTAAAAATTAGAAATTAATTTTTTAAAATTAAAATTTTTAGTTTTAAAATCAAAATGGTTTTAAAAAAATCAAGTTTTGATTTTGAGATAAAATTGGAAAATTGGAAAAAACAATACACAAATGGAAAAACAAGCTTTTCCATTATCCATCTTCTTCATGCTCACACATTTTCCATTTCCTTTTCTTCATTAACTCCAAGCATTTGCTGCAACTCATGCAACACTCTTCTGTGCATGATGATCTGCAATATATTGAAGAGATTGGAGTGAATTTGAGGCATGCAATCAAGAGAGAATTTTAGAGAAAATTCGTGCTGAAGAAAGTGTTCTTCAACAAGATTGCTGCTGTGAACAATTCTTCATAATCTCTTGATTCAAGCTTGTTTTGAGTCCCACAAGTCAATCTAGAGAGCCTAGAGAATAGTGGGAAGATCTTGAGGTGGTCTGCAACAAGATTTGGAGAAGATTGCAGCTGGAGATCGTGCTTTGAAGAGATTCTTCAAAGGTATGACATGAAACTCGTTTTCTGTAAGAACATGCTTTATATTTTGCCAAAATTAATGAATTAGAGTGCTTAAATGATCCTTGTCGCTTCCGCTGTTATTGATACATTCCTACATTTTAAATGTCTAACCCAATTTTATAACAGCTTACAAAATTTTAGACATGCTAAACATTCATAACATACAATAAAGGCATTCAATATCTAATATAACCGTTATATTAAATGTAACCCTAACATACATACTATATATTATAACAATCATAACATACTTTCAATGAATGTAACATGCTTCCTACGGTGGGGTTTTAAAACTAAATGGCATACTGTATGCATATACATGAACTATTTAATTATTACATACATAACATGCTTAAACAATTAAATAGTAACTGATATGGTTTTAGTTTTGGCATAAACAAGCAAACGAAAGCCTAACAATTACAAACAACTTCACAACCGTCTTTGAACCCCTCGAATCGCTCCAAACCAAACCCAAGCATCTTGAACCGGACTGGATGAGTCTGAACTGGACCAACAAAGTTTGAACCGGACCAGCCAAAAACCCTTTGAGGCTGAACCGGATTGGACCTCGAGAAAACTGGTTGAACCGGCTGCTTTCGATCCAACCTCAAAGTCTCGCTAAGGCCGATCATGTAACAGTGAAGGTAATTGTCTAACACCATCGCCTTGCATTGAGTAGAGCTACAAGATCGCTTAGTATCTTCTTTCTATCCCATAGTGCAATCGTTTAGTTCTCGGGTAGAACTACACGATCGCTTAACACCATCGCCTAGCGCTTCATGTCATCGTTTAGTGTCCGCCACAGCTACACGATCGCTTAGTTCCATCGTATAGAACGTTATCGCTTTGTTGAGCGACGAAGCTAAACGATCGCTTAGTTCCATCACATAGAACTTCATCGTGTCGTTTAGCGCGCGCTGCAGCTACATGACTGTATAGTGCCATTGTATAGCACTCCCAATATATTGTTTAGTTCCCACGCAAAGCTAAACGACCATGTAGTGCTATCATATAGTATTTCAACGCATCGTTTAGCTCCCATAGGTACACAATTGATTAGTGTCCATCATCACAACGACCAACGCTTATTGTTATACGATCATCTAGCTTTTCTTCACATCGTGTAGCGCCTGGAACTAGATGATCATTTAGCAACTAAACGGCAACAACGGTTTTGAGCAGAAGCTGAAAAACCTAGAACAGCAATTTGGCCATCTTCATTTGTTTCTTCATTTACATCTTAATTTCAACTCTAATGACTCCAAATAAATTATAGACTCTTGGTAACACATATAAGCTCATGAAACAAGAGCTAATTACAAATTTAAATGAGAAATTAAAGAGAAATAAAATTTTAAATCTCAGAAAACTATATCAGTGCATCAGTTTCATATATCTCATGAAAAACACCCACCACACCAAAATTAAATCGAATTGAATGCTTTATAATGTTTTGATACCAATTGTAAGAGTGCATCAACAAGCAGTGGAAACAACAAGGATCAATAAACATTTAAATTCACTAATTTTGTTAGAAACTAAAGCATGCTAATCTAAAATAAAAGGCTTTGTAGTCATACCTTTGAAGAACTCTTCAAGATCTCGATCAATAGCAACAGTCTTCACCAAAGAACACCGTGAACCACCTGAAGATCTTCCCCACTATCCTTTTGGAGCTTTAGAATGAGTTGTGGGACTCAAGAACAAGTTGAAGCAACAGAATTACCGAGAGAAGTTCACTACACCAGCACGCTCGAAGAATGTTTCTTCAACTCGAAATTTTCTCTAAAATTTCTAATGGAATGCATACCTCAAATTCACTCCAATCTTCTTTATTTATTGCAGGTAAACATGCAAAGAATAATGTTGCATGACTTGTAGCTCATGTTTGGAGTAAATGAAGATGAGGAAATGAGTTTTGTGTGAGCATGAAGAAGATGGGTAATGGAAAAATCTGATTTTCCATTTGTACCTGTTTTTTCAATTTTCCAAATTTTCTCAAAATCAAAACTTGATTTCAAAAACCATTTTGATTTTAAAACTGGAAAATTTAATTTTATAAATTAATTCTATAAATTAAAGTTTAAATAAAACTAATTAATTTAATATCAAATATTAAATTAATTTTTGCACAAATTCATCTTCATATATTTAAATAATATTTAAATATATATTCTTCTATTCCGTTTAATTTTAATTTGAACGTTTCAAATTAATTTCTCAAGCTACTCTAAAGCTTAACCATTATGAGCTAGTAGGGGACCTTGCGGACCTACAGATCATGAGCTCCAATGATCCGAGATTAATCGGCTAAACTCATTAGACCGATCTAACCCCCATTTGTTAACTAATGGGTCACTCCACTATAGCCCATAGTTGAAATCCCCTCACTGTAGATATATTATGTCCACTTTATATAACCATAATTAGTAAGTCGATCCTTCACAGGTTATTCGTAATCACAATTGGGTCAATATAATCGTTTTACCCCGGTGAATACATCTTGTTCTTTAAGTTCCCACTGACCCTTTAATGAATAATTCTGATTCATAATCCCTATGAATCAAATCCTTTCTCTATCATGAGAAGGCAGGACCTTGATTGTTCAAGATCTGAAATCAGTACTTAAGACAACAACCTATCTACTAACCCTAAATTGGGTAGGAGTGAATTCCATCTTGCAAGACTATGTCCTCAGCTATTCATCCGATCTTATCCCCAAAATGGGAAGCTTATTGAGCAGTGCTTTTGAACTACTCTCACCATTTGAAAATCAAAAGATAATTTCGAACAAACAGGAGTTTATAGCTAGCTCAAGATTAAAATCGAGTTAACCTAGTTATGTAATAAATGAAATAGTCAGCTTTAATAATAAACGATCATTATAAAGAAAAGTGACTATTTTTGTGGTCCAGTCTATATGTAAACTCATTGTGTAGGATGTCCTCAGTTACATGTCTCAACATAACGATCTGTGGATCACATCGTTTGTAGCACTTTACAACTCTTTATAACAACTACAGAGTGGGCCGCATCCGATAGTGTTACAAGGATGAGATACCCAATTTCATCTATATACTTATTAGATCAATTAGGCTATATACTGTTAACTTGATTCTGTTTATGTCACTACATAAAGTTACAATATTCAGACTATAGCCATGGATATGTTTATTGGGTTTTCATAATAGAATGTAAAATAAACAATTTATTATTATTGATAAATAGAATGTTTAACACGAACTGCGAGTTCTAGGACATTCCCAATAGCCAAATGTCGTGCACAATGTCTGGCACATGGGATCCCTAAAAAAGCTTGTAACTTAATTTGTTACACTTGACAGCAGAGCCTAGAGCATCTGCATGAGTGAGAATGTTTCGGCACTGTGAGAGCAAGATACCACACAGAAGACAGGGAAAGCAAATAGGTAGCTTGATAGCAAAGGATTCAACAAGTTGTAACATCTGATTGTAAACAAAAATGCTAAAATTGAATCGAGAACCAATACCAGTTTGGTATAGCAGACTGGCAAGCAACAGAAACACTCTAAAGTCGTGTGTAGAAGGACACCAGTTAGAAATACCAATCTTACGAAGTATTGTATATTTGTCGCTCAAGGTGGCAATAGACAATTAACCAGGCGAAGGCCAAGAAGAATAAGTGCCCTCAGTTAGTTCAGTTACCAAAGTTTCTGTGGAAAGATGTGGAGCACCAAAAGCTAGGGTATCATCACGGTCAAGAAACACATTGATAACTTTTGGTGAAATAGTAAAACAAACACCTCTAACATGGACTCTTCTATATTCACTACTAGTTGGATAATAAAACGAATTTGGAAGGTTGTCAAAGAACTCACAAATAAGTTGATAATGAAAAGGTCCAAGTTGAGAAACTGTCTTTAGCAAACTAGTCTGATTTAAGAGCTCCATGATAGCTAAATAGGATTGTGTCTTATCTGAAACACTCTACTCATCTGCAATTTTTCGACGAATGACATACTTCCATTTTCAAACATTTTCTTCAGAGTGAAGAAAAAAACACCATCAATGGGAATAAACAGAACATTCTGAGGAACCTTCATTCTACCAGTTCTTGTGTTTACTCTTCTTGGTGGCACTGTTGCATCAACTGAATCAGGAGACGAATGAGAATGAACCCTGAAAACCGAATCAGATGACTTTCCAAAGGAAGGAGGTAAATGTGAGTGCGTTCTGGAAAAAGGACCAAGAATATGAAACATTGAGACCATCTTTTTCATTCTACACTTTCCTAGTTTTGCAAACATAACATGGTCATCAGAAGAGTCTGATGCAATGTCTTTGTCAATCACAGATTTACCAACATTGGTATTAGGGTTTTGAGGGATGGATGCTTCAGCGAAAGGTGAATCATCAATGATAGGGTCCAAGGTAGTCGTATTCTATTCAATATTCTCATTATTTGTAACTTGCGCATGCATTTGAGAGGCGGGAGGAGGCTCAAAGATCTACACACCAGAAGGTTCAACAGTAGAGAAACCCTCAAAATTATTCAGAACTACATTTACTTCAACTTTACCAGACATATCAGTATTCACCAAGTCATTCACACAAAATTCAGTAGCAATGGAAGAAGGCATACCATGAAAGACAGTAGTATTACGATGTTCAGGCAATACATGTATAGGAGGGAGGACAAAGTCACTTCCAGGTAAAATAAAAGAAAACAAGTTCTCATCATCACCAACATAAGACATAATAGTAAGAGGACCAATTTCAACAGAATCTACAAAATCGGATGCATGCACAAGATTTTCAGTGTCTATAGCAAATATAATATCTTGATCAACATGCACAACCTCAGAAGTGGGAAAACTCGAATGATGTTATCTGGAAGTGGAAGCAATTGGCTTAGCATTTCGAGGACACTTTAATGATTTTTAAGGGTTTACCACTAACTGACGCGTATTTCGTGATTGATTTCTTGTATCTACCATAATGAAAACATAGAGAGACAAACTACTCAACACCAGACAACTTCTTCATGAGTACAACAAGATAAACCTAAGATCACGGATAAGAGAGCAATCGTGAGAGATACTTTTGAGACCTTGAGAAAACGTCAAACAATTTAAATAGAAGAAGGTAGATGTTTTAACTCTCGCAATAAAGAGGGCTTTAATCAAGGAATACGAAAACTAATCGTCGACTCACATCCCTTGATATATTAAAATAAATATTAATGGCTATAAAGGAAAATTACACAATCTAAGGGTTGCCCTTAGCGACTCACAAGTAATAGTATCCAAATGTTTAGTAAAGATGTCTGCAAGCTACTTATTTGTTCTAACATGTTCAAGAGTAATAACTTTGTTCTCAATCAATTCACAGATAAAATGATGCCTAATGGCAATATGTTTCGTTCGACTATATTGGATAGGATTTTTCGAAATATTTATGATGCTCATGTTGTCGCAATACAAAGTCATAACATCCTGAAACACATTATACTCAGCTAGCATTTGTTTCATCCAAAGTAATTGAGAAAAACTATAACTATTGCTACCTGCAACATATTTTTGCTTAGTAGTAGATAAGGACACACAATTCTGCTTCTTACTAAACCATGTTATAAGATTATTTCTCAAGAAAAAGCACACTCATGATGTACTATTTCTATCTTAAGTAATCCTGTCCAGCCAGCATCACAATATCCAACTAAAACAGGAATTGTATCAAAAGTGTACAGAAGGTCGTAATCAACTATACCATGCACATACTTTAGGATTCCCTTCACACTTGTCATATGACTAGTTCTTGGGTTGGACCGGTACCGTGCCCAAATGCCCACTACAAAAGTGATAACAAGACGACTTGCTATTAGATATAACAAACATCCTATCATGTTTCTATACAAACTCTTATCAACATGTTTAGCTTCAGAATCTTATGTGACTTTGGCATGAGTAGCAACAGGGGTATGTTTAGGTTGAGCTTTGTTAAGCCTACATTTTCTCACCATATTCTTAGCATACTTTTCTTGAGATAGAAAAATCCCCTCTTCCATTTGTTTAATCTGTAGACAAAGGAAGTATGTCAACGCACACACCATACTCATTTTGAGCTCACCCTTCATTTATTCAACAAAGGTATCTACCATATTTAGTGGCATTCCCCCAAAAATGATGTTGTCCACATAGATTTGAGCTATGATGAAGTTCTGAGCATCCTTTTTTATGATTAAGGTTTTGTCAATTCCACCACGAGTATAACCATTTTTTATTAAGAAAACTGCCAAATGATCATACCATGCCTGTGGAGCTTATTTTAGACCATAGAATGCTTTTTGAAGTCAGTACACATGTTGAAGACATGTTGGATCAACAAACCCTTTGGGTTATTGAACAAATACTTTTTCATTTAAATACCCATTCAAAAACACACTCTTGACATCCATTTGAAACAATTTAAACATAAGCAGACACAAGATTTTCAGAAGAAGACAAATAGCTTCCAATCGTGCAACTGGAGCAAAAGTTTCATCAAAATGAACTTTTTCAATCTAAGAGTAGCCTTAGGAACTCAGTCTGGCCATGTTTCTAGTCCACACTTGGTTTCTAGTGAACTGTTCTAGTTCTTCCTGTATGGCATTGATCCAACACTCATCCTTCAAGGCTTCTTTCACATTCTTGGTTTCTATTGGTGATGTAAAACATACGTTACCAATCATATTCAAGTAGTCAACTTTATCCTTCTTACGAGTAGTTATTCCTGAATCCAGGTTCCCAATTATACTGCTAGAAGAATGTGCCTTCTGTATTCTAATGGATGGTGCGGGTTTATTACTGCTATTAGCTTCAACACCTTTTATAGCTGCATGGGTATGAATGTCAGTCATAATGTCGATAGCAACAATAATACCAACTGTATTCTTATCAAGATCTGACAATTCTGTGATTTCTTTTCCACCATTTTTCTCAGATTCTAAAAATATCTAACCTTCTTCATCATCAACATTTTCTATTACGGATGTTACATCATTGACCGCAATGTTTATCGATTCCATCACAGTCTGAGTTCGCTTATTGAAAACCTTGTAGGCCCTGCTGTTTGTTGAGGACCCAAGGAAGATTCCTCCGTCAGATTTAGAATCCCAGTTCCTTCTATTATTTCGATCTCTCAGAATATAACATGAGTTACCAAAGACACGGAAATACCTCACAATTGGTATTCTTCATTTCTAAAGTTCATAATTAGTGCTAACAGTTCATGAACATAGAGAAATACGTTTGTGAATATGACAGGCTATATTTAATGCTTCTGTCAAGAAGTTAAAAGGCATCCTTTTAATGTGAAGCATGGCACGACCCATCTCTTGGAGTGTGTGGTTCTTTCTTTCTACAACTCCATTATGTTGAGGAGTTACAGGAGCAGAGTACTCATATAGATACCCTTCAAAAGTATATAAATCAGCATATTAAGAATTTTCAAATTCCTTCTCGTGATCACTTCTAATACTAAGGATTTTTTTCTCTTTTTCACGCTGAAGCTGAAGATATAATGTTTGAAACATCTTGAAGGTATCAGATTTTTCTCTGATAAATCTTACCCATGTGAAGCGAGAAAAGTCATCCACACAAATGAGAGCATACCACTTACATCCGAAACGTTCAACTTGTATGGGCCTCATCAAGTCAATGTGTAGTAACTCTAAAACTCTTCTAGTACTATACTGTGTCACTTTCTTATGAGAGGTTTTAACATGTTTACTAGATTTACATTCACCAAAGAATGAATTAGTTTCTGCGCTCAGAAAGGGTAATCCGAGAATGGCTTCCACGTTTGATTACTTTCTTTATTGATTGTAGACTTATATGACCAAGTCTCTTGTGCCACACTTCAGTCTCACTCATTTTGGAGGAGTTACAAATATCAATGGGTGCATTAGGGGGACCAGACATAGTGGTTATTCGTTGAACGAGAACCTATCATAACTGACATGTTTGTATCATCTTTTTAGTAAACACTTATCTTTAGAGAAACTTACTTGATATCTTGATCATACAGTTAACTTATGCTAATTAGATTAGTAGCTAAGCCTTTAACAAGCATGATATCACGAAGAGTAGGAAGACCAGATCTCAATAAGTCTTTTTTACCCAACACTTTTCCTTTAGCTGCATCACCAAAGGTTACATTTCTAGAGCCATATGCCTTTAGATCATACAAAAAAGATTTTTCACCTATCATGTGCCTTGAGCATCCACTATCAAAGTACCAATCTTCTTGGTTTGAGATGTGTGACGAGGTAAAGGCCACATTGCAGGACACCCTCTCTTGAGAGTTTTTATCTTTGACATGCCACACAAGTCTTCTAGATATAACTCTTCTGTTCTCATGACTCAAGGTCCCTAAATGTAGGGAGAAGTGTCTTAATGTTTTATATTCCTTTCTGCCAAGACGATAAAAATAGAAGGGATGTATATGACTTACTCTCCCACAGTAATGACACCCATTTCTTTCGTGGCTTACTAATTTTAGCATGAATCACTGATATGGTATCATCTGGATTTAGCTCAGACATGTGAGGATTTTGAGTAGGGAAAAAGACAATCTTAAACGACAATGCAGTTCTGTAATCGAACTTCTCATGACTACTAAACCCAACTCATTTTCTATCAGCAGCTTGCTTCCCTGTGTTGAGAATCTTGTTTAAATCATCTGTACCCGAATTCAACATGCGAACAAATTTAGACATTGAATCCAGATGTTGTTGAGATAATTTCAGTTCCTTCTTTAATTCTTATATAGTGTTCAAAAGACGATGATTATCTTCCAATAACCTTTGAATATGGTCTTTTTGCTGTTTCAGTGCAAGTAGATCTTCCCATTTTTCATACACTTTTTGAATGGTAAGATTTCTCAGTTGAGGAACATTCTGACTCAATCCATAACACATTTTGTCTTCTTCTTCAATATCATTACTCACTATCGTGGACTTATCAATAGTTGCATAACTAACCAGGGCAAAAATCTCATCCTTTGACTCATTACTACTTTTCGAATCATCGTCTGACAAGGTTGTTGAGTGTCTTTTATTTTGTCTTCTCAAATAATTAGGACATTCAGCTTGGAAGTGGCTAAAACCTTCACATTTCCTACATTTGAAGGTTCGATCCCTACAATTTTGATTACCATTCAAATCCCCTTTACTGTCTTTCTTCGCTTCAGAAGGTTTAAAACTCTTATGCATATTATGATTAATGTTGCCAGTGTTGTCTCTAACATGAGGCGTGTTGTACGGACCAGGACGATTATTCAGTCTCTTTAATACTTTGCTTAATTGTTTGGTTAACAAAGCAAGCGAGTTAGTTAGGTTCTCTTCACTTTCTTTTCCTTTGTTTGAGATGAGGTCTTCATTCACATGTGATTACAAAGCTAACCCTTTACCCTTCTTGTCCGTTTTCTCATCAAATGTCAATTCAAAAGTACAAAGAGACCCAAATAATTCATCAACTTTCATAGTGGCTATATCATATGCTTCTTCAATAGCAGTCACGTACATATCAACACGTTTTGGTAGAGAGCGAGGAATCTTTCTAACTGACTTTCTTTTGACATTTTCTCACCAAGGGCAAAAGATACGTTCACAATGCCTATAATATGTACATTAAAATTAGCTATTGTTTCATCCTCCATCATTTCTAGAGATTTAAACTTTGAAGTTAGAATCTGCAGTGTTGACATTTTCACTTTGAATGTACCTTCATGAGCAACTTCCATAATTTTCCAAGCTTCTTTAGCTAAAATGCACATATTGATAAAACGAAAGATATTTTTATCGACCCCATTGAAAATTGCGCTTAAAGCGTGAGAATTTCCTAGGGAAGCTTCATCCTTTGCTTTAGTCTAGTCCTAGGGCACCTATCTCAAGATATTTTCTTAGCTCAGGCTTTATTAATCTTGTACATTTAGGCTCTCCCTAAACTTAACGCTTCTCTTCAAGGATTACCTACACATGATAACAAAATTGCAGACTTCTTCGTTTCTTTGCTTTTAACAATGGCTGCACACTAAAAACTCCACACCAATCCTTTCATCAAAAAAAGACCTAAAGGAGATGTTCTCATTCTTCCTTTTATAACGATATCAACAAGGAAGTTAAAGATAAGGAAACCACCAAGACGGAAATCATTCAAAAAACAACCAACTGGACAGTCCAACACAAAGTTAACTGGAAGAGTTCCAATATTACAACAAAAGGAAAAATTACATGCCAAATAAAAACAATAACATTCTGGATATTATTTCACTCATTCAAGATTACAGTTTTAAAAAAAATTGCAAATTAGTGAATTAAAAATTGATTTATCGAAAATGGAATGAAAAATGGTTTTCTTTTCAATATTAGTTTTACAACTTACATAGGAATGATTTGCATTATTAAATTAGACAAGCTTGTAAAGAGTTTGTTTATTTATGTATTTTGTTATGGTACAATGTTGGAACATACCATAACGCAACGAAAGATGTTGGAGTTGATGATGTTGGATCGACACTAGTACGCAGTAGAAGAGTTCAGGATCCATAAGCACTCTAATTGATTAATTTTGGCAGAAAAGAAAGATGCTAAAACAATGTTTAATGGGATTCAAGAACATACCTTGGCCGAACCATTGAAATCTCTATTTCCAGCTGCTAAATACTCCAAATTCTTGTGTGGACCACCACAAGATCTTCTCTACTATTCTCTTGGTACTCTAGATTGAGTTGTGGGACTCAAAAAAAGCTAGAATCAAAGAAAATATGGAAAAATCTCACTGAATGAACCCATTGAAGAACATTTTCTTCATCCGAATTTTTCAACAAAAATTCAATCGGTTCATCACCTTCAACTTTACTCTAACCTCATCAATATATTGCAGACTATCATGCAAAGAGATGTGGTGCATGAGATTCAGCTCATGCTTGGAGTTTAATGAAGGAAGAAGTGATGGGTTCCTAGTGAGCAACTATTGAAGATGAATATGGAAAAACACTTTTTTCCTTTTTGTGTAAATTTTCTATTTCCAAAATCCAATTTTGATTTTAAAATCATATTATAAAAAATTATTAATTTTACAAATCAATTTTCTAATAAAATTAATAAATAAATATTTAAACAATTTAAACAATTCTAATTAATTTAATATGCAATATTAATTTTTTTTTTTTACAAAATTCATCTTCATATATTTAAATCATATTTAAATATATTTTCTTCAATTTCATTTGATTCTAATTTGAATGTTTCAAATTAACTTATCACGTTACTCTAGAGCTAGTCCATTTTCGAGCTAGTAAGGGGACCTCATAGATCTACAGATCATGGGCTCCAACGATCTGAGATTAATTGACTAAACTCATTAGATTGATCTAAACCCCATTCATTAACTAATGGGTCACTCCACTAAAGCCTATAGTTGAACTTCTCTAACTGTAGATATATTATGTCCACTCGATATAACCATGATTGGTAAGTTAATACTTCATAGGTTGTTCGTAATAACGGCTGGGTTAAATCTTTGTTTTACCCCCGAAATTACCTCTTATTCCTTAAGTCTGTACTGATCCCCTAATGAACAATTGTTTTGTGATCCAATAAAAAAACCAAGTCCCTTTCATGTCAAATGAGAGGGCGGGATCCCTTGTTCAAGCCTTAGAATCAGCAGTTAAGGGAACAACATCTCTACTATCCCTAAAAGCAGATAGGAGTGAATTTTCTCTTACACCCTATGTCCCCAACTATCTATCTAGTCTTACCCTTGAAATGGCAGTCATATTGAGCTGGCGTTGTTGAGCCAACCCTCACTTATGCAAATCTAAGGGTAATCTCAAATAAACAGGAGTTCATAGTTAGCTCGGGATTAAGGTCAAGTTACCTAGGTCATCGCTTTGAAATAGTCAGTCTTAAATAGTAAACAACATTATAAAGTAAGAGTAACTCATTTCGTGGTCCGACCTTGTACAAACTCTTTTGCACAAGGACACTACCACTCCTCATGTCTAACATGAATGAATTAGGATTACTTCGTCTGTAGCATTCTACAACTCCTTGTAATAACTATAGAGTGGTCGCATCCAGTAGTGTTACCAGAATAAGGTACCCAACCTTATTCATATACTATAGATTATTTTGACTATATACTCGAACTTGATCCACCTTTATATCTCCACATAAAGTTCAAGTACTCATCCAATAGTCAAGGGACTTTTAGGTTTATTGGATTTCTATTTAAGCAATAGATCTATTTAATAACACCTTCATTGAATTTTCAGAATAAGTTTCATTGTTTACATACCACGAGTTTTAGGACATAAAACCCAACAAACTTCCACTTGGACCAGAACTCCAGTGGTAACTTATATATCCGATATATAAGACTGAGTTTCTGGGTTTTACAGAGAAATACAATAAACTAGAGCATTCCATTACCATCTTTTACCATTCGGTATCTCTATACCTGATATTTCTCCCACTTGCCCTAGGTTATCTGGTATTTCTAGTCCTACTAGGTAATTCTCAAACACTTTAGTCAAGAGAATTATTGTAAACATTGTAGGTATACAATAGGCTTTAGATAAAACTATATGGGGATTGCATCTTAATCTCAATAATGGCTGAGAAGCACACTTTTCTCCCATTACATTGAGGTACTCTCAACTTTGAGCAAGATGCATCTGACTTGTTTCAACAACTCTTTGTTAACAGTCAGATCTAGAAATCTTTAAACTTTCTATACTTTGATTTAGCCATTTAAATATCTGAATATTTGCAAATGGATTTTAACAATTTGATTCTTAACAGAGGTTGGTAGAACAAACATAATTTTTGAAAATGAACATTTCATTTATCACAAAAATTATATAATTTGTTCTTTACAAGATTAAAACCAAGTAAAATGAAGTAGCAACTTCTCCCACTGGATGAGTTGAGCAAATGGTCCCAGGGTCAAGTGAACCTGTTATTTTTCTCTGCTATTTTTTCTCGACAGGATATTGAGGGCAGTATCTCTTCTAGTGTCTTTCTTCGTTGCGGTGAAAACATTTTCCTTTGCAGCGTTATCATTGCCATTCTTTCCAGTAAGTTTTTTCTTCCCTTTCCCTTTTCCTTTCTTCATAAGAATACTTTTACTCTTAGAAGAGGAAACAAATTTTGGCTTAAAGGACATTCCTCTCTTTTTGGCCGTAGTAACATTTACTTTTGACACCAGATCCTTTGTTCTCAACAATGTCTGGTAAGCCTGTAGCTCATTTAGTAGAGTTGTCAAATTTTATTTATTAGTGCATTCAGAATTGCGGAAAACTCTTTGGAAGAGATTCTAGAATAAAACCAACTGGACTTCTCTTATCCATGACAACACCATTTACTTCTGCCACATTAAAGTGGACCATCATGTCCAGGACATGTTCACAACACTAGTCCCAACTTTCATGCGACCGTTGTAAATGTATTTGATGGCATCACGCTCAGGGTGAAGGATGGTTATCAACATCCCTCATAGAGCCTATGCGATAACGACTTATCACCTTAACGATTGCTTAGCTGAGAGCCTATGCGATAGCGATTTATCGGCTAAAAGATCGCACACCTCGCGTACTAAATGATCGCATGCGTTCTCTAAACTATCGCTTAACGCGTCGATTTTCTAAACGATCACTTAATAAAACGTACACGATCGTGTACCTTTACCTAAACGATAAGCATCCAGCTATTCGATAGTTATCTCCCACTAGCTTGTCGTTCTACACTATCGTCCCTTTCCTCTTTCCTCTACCAATTCTATCAAAGTCTACTCTTTGGATTCTTACTCCGAGAATACCAAGGGTTTCAAGTGGTGGTTTCGTCCCCGTTTGCTACTTGTTCGTGTGCTGTCGTTTGTGTAGACAATCGTGCTGCTAGGCGACTGTTTGCTGGGCGATAAAGACCGTAGAGGGTTTGCTTCCACTGGATTGAGTTCGTATAAAGACAGTTTTCAACTGGTACGTTTACTCAATCTATTGTATTTTACTTGTCAAATCATGCCTATAATTAGTGTTAAATTGCATACCTGTTTGTTAAAATGTGTGTGTGGTAATTCGGTCACAATGAAATAGGAAAGATCCGAACGCACTCATGGATGCTCTTGTTTAAGAGTTCCTTCAATTGGTATCAGAGCCAGGTTCTGATATTCCAATTTCATTGATGCAACGAATTGCATATACATTTACGGTGGGTGCATATCTGCTCTTTGTTTAATTGTTAAATTTTTATTGGATGTGCGGATTAATGGAGTTTTCTGGGATGTTACCTCGGTTTGATTTAGTTCTTTTGCATTTTCGGTTGATTGTAAAGGCCCCTGTGTTTTTTGGCACAATTAATTATTATCGAGTCTTTAATTCAAAGTTAGTTTGAGTCTTGAGTCGTTCCTTAAGAAGTTCGCAGCAAGAGTTGCTGTTCTTTAAGGAAGAAGATGATCAAGGGTTGATCGGGTCGTGTAGACGATGAGGTAAGCGATTGCTGAGATTCGATGCTCAGATATCGTTTAACGCATGCGCGCACTAGACGATCATTTAGCTCAACAAGCTTCATCGCTTAGTAACTGACTAAACGATCACGGAGTAACGCACGGTATATCGTTGACCTTTCGCCGCGTTAAGCGATCATCTAGGCGATCAGGCTTTGCAGCCTTGTTGTCGTCTAAGCGATCATTTGGCTTTTGTGTTATCGTCTAGTGTGTGCTAAGTGATCGTTTACTTGCGGCGTTTACTAAACGATGGAGTTCTTCTGGCGGTTCAAGTCCCAATTCGCCTGTGAACTGGTTTTCTCAATGGAAAATGTAATAGATAGAGTTATTTCATTCTGATTTTTTTGTAAAGGTTCATTTCGGTCCATTAATTTTTTATTTATTACATGAGATATATGGTTATTTATATGTCATATGGTATGCACATATAGTAAATGCCACATTAGGTTCTACCTTGGTCATGCATCATCTTTTTATTGTAAATGTTATAATTTAGAGAAACATGATTTAATTATGTAAGAGCATGCTCATGCATCATATAATATAAGTGTTGTATTTATGCATGCATAAAAAGCAATGACATGCATCATCTTTATATTATAATTGTTATAATATAAGGGTGTATGAAAAGCATGTTTGCTTGGTTATTATGCATATATAAAAGTTATGTGTAGTAATGATGGGACATTGCATGAAGCATGACACATAGGTTACTTTATAAGCGTTATAAACACCTAGTTGTGCGCAATGTAATTTTTGTTGTTTCTTTTTAAAGGTTAAAGAGAAATTAGAACTAAAAGCAATAAGAAAGACATGCATGCTAACTTAGGCTTCTTTCATGGTCTTAAAATGTTTAAAACTTGGATAACATAGACCTAAAATCACGATTGTAATATGATTAGCAACCATTAGGCTTTAATCTTTTAATCAGTCTAATAGGATTAAATTGACTAATAAAAGGTGAAAGTGTAGCAAATCTATCTATAGGAACCTTTTGTCTAAGGCAGTTCTGTCTAGGCCGGGGTATTTAAGTTGACGGAAACGTAACACCCCAACATGAGAACTTACCTAGAAAGGTGAATCAGATAGATTTTATGCATGCATGCAAGTTAAGGACAGTCCATTAAAGTGTTTAAATGTGACTACTTGAACTTTATCATAATTCACAGACAAAGGTTGTTTATGAACGGACTTAAAAAGATGACTTAGACTAAAATCAGTAGCCGGATTGTCTAGGTTAATGAACCCCTAGGTAGAACATTCAGTGGGAGGTACTTAAGGCATATGATGCTTCACTTAAACCTTTCATATTTCTCCTATATAGTTCACACCGTGAGATCTACCCTTGGCTTCGTGGCACCTTTGGCTGTCCCCCTAAAGGATGGTGTTTGGGTAGATCAATATCAAGGTGGATGGAGAGAGTGTTCATAGTATGTGGGAGCGGGAAGTGCGACAGCATATTCCTCGGTCTCCATTATTGGATTGAATAAAGTTACTATGCGTCGAGGCACCCTGGGAGTATCCCCCTATAGGATGGCAGTTTTGCGCGTTTCTTTATTTGATCTCCTATAAGAGGATAAAGTTACTTAGTCTCTTGTCCTAATCTGCTTCTTCCTTATGGTGGGCTCATTAGGGTGGGACTCTTACACCCTTATTCAGAATTGTTAAAGGTTAACAGTTCTGAACCAAATAAATGGTGGCAGTTAGGTTCAATTCCAAGAGTTGGTTCTGTCTAATGGTTGAGAATGTCTCATCTCAGTGAAAGGGCATCTGATCACTCCACCGGTGACGTTTTTTCTGCTTCACTATGGCATCATTGCAAAATAGAAGTCTTTCACTTAGGGTACTTGAAACTGTTTTTCAAAATTAATTGGTTAAAACGTGGTTTAACAAAATCTAATAAAAGTTTTGTTCGTTTTTCAGCAACAATCTTTTGAAAAATGGCCACAGCTACATTAGCTTTGCTTAGTGCCGAGAAATTAACTAGCGATAAATTTTCAACATGAAAACACATGATTACGACGATACTCATTATTGAGGATCTCAGGTTTGCCCTTATGGAGGTATGTCCTCCTATTCCAGCTTCGAATGCCGCTCGAAATGTTCAGGAGGCATATGAGCGATGGACACAGGCGAATGTGAAGGGCCGAGCCTATATCTTGGCAAGTCTTTCTAAAGTCTTGGCCAAGAAGCATGAGCCCATGGTCTTAGCACGTGAGATTATGGAGTCCCTGCAAAGAATATTTGGATAATCGTCTGAATAGTTTATGCACGAGGCTATTAAGTATATATTCAACTCCAAAATGGAAGAAGGCACCTCTGTTCATGAACATGTGCTTAATATGATGGTCCACTTTAATGTGGCGGAGTTGAATGGGTCTACCATCGATGAGGGCAGCCAGGTTAGCATAATTCTGCATTCTTTTTCGGAGAGCATCCTGCAGTTTGTTAGTAATGTGATTCTTAACAAAGTGAATACAACCTTGTAACTCTCCTCAACGAATTGCATACTTACCAATCTTTACTGAAAAGTAAGAAGAGGAAGAAGGGTGAGGTAAATGTTGCTTCATCTTCCAAGACGTTCCATAAAGGTTCGACCTTAGGAACGAAGTCTGCACCTTCTACTTCTAACTTTACAAAGGGGAAGAAGAAGAAGGGTGGTAAGGGAAAAGGGAAGGTGCCTACTAACCCGCTGCCTGTCGCCCCAAGAAGGCGTGCATCACCGGTTGAAAAGGGAAAATGTTTCCATTACGACCAAGATGGACACTGGAAGAGGAACTGTCCTTTTAGGCTGAAGGAAAGGAATGCCGCCAAGGCTAAGGCTAAGGCCAAGGCAGATACAGGTAAATACGATTTACTTGTACTTGAAACTTGTTTAGTGGAGAATGACGATTCTGCCTGGATAAACGATTCGACCGTCACTAATCACGCTTGTTCTTATTCTTAGAGGATTAGATTCTGGTGACAGCTGAAGGCTGGTGAGATGACGATGCGAGTAGGCACTGGGCACATCATCTCAGCTGTGGCAGTGGAAGGGCTCCAGTTATTTTTATAGAATAGGTTTCTAATTTTGAATGATGTATATATTGTTCCTGAACTTAAGAGGAAACTCATTTCTGTAAAGTACTTGCTACAATGTAAATACACTATTTCTTTTCATGTGGATAAAGTGTTT
This sequence comes from Benincasa hispida, assembly GCF_009727055.1. Taxonomy (NCBI): domain Eukaryota; kingdom Viridiplantae; phylum Streptophyta; class Magnoliopsida; order Cucurbitales; family Cucurbitaceae; genus Benincasa; species Benincasa hispida. Next base: position 77,755,083 of record NC_052349.1, read on the forward strand.
ATTCATAAAGATGGTGTTAGTATTTGTACAGCGTATCTGGAAAATAACTTGTATGTGCTAAGGCCGTTATCTATTAGTTCCCTCCATAACACAGAATTGTTTAAAACTGCCGTAACTCAAACTAAACGTTGACGTATTTCTCCAAAAGAAAATTCCTAACTTTGGCACCTTCGATTAGAGCACATCAATAGGATTGAGGGATTGGTGAAGAATGGACTTCTAAGTGAGTTAGAAGAAAATTCTTTACTTATGTGCGAATCTTGCCTTGAGGGTAAGATGACTAAACGACCTTTTACTAGAAAAGGTTATCGAGCTAAAGAGCTTCTTGAGTTAGTACATTTTGACCTTTGTGGTTCGATGAATGTTTGAGCCCGAGGTGGCTATGAGTATTTTATCAGTTTTACTGATGATTACTCTTGGTATGGGTATATTTATCTTATGCAATGGAATTTTGAATCATTTGAAAAGTTTAAAGAGTTCAAGGCTGAAGTTGAAAATGCATTGGATAGACAGATTAAAACACTTCAATTGGATCGAGGTGGAGAGTTTTTGGACTCGGCATTCCAGGACTTAGAACATGGAATCGTTTTCCAACTCTCAGTGCCGGGTACACCTCAGCAGAATGGTGTAGCGGAGAGAAGAAGTAGAACCTTGTTGGACATGGTTCGTTTGATGATGAGTTACGCTTCCTTACTGGCCTCGTTTTAAGGTTTCGCAATGGAGACTGCGGTATACATACTCAACTGTGTTCCGACCAAGAGTGTTGCGAGAACACCTCTGGAGTTGTGGAACGGGCAAAAAGCTAGTTTACATCACTTTCGCATTTGGGGTTGCCCTGCATATGTGCTTGAGGCTACCCCAAAGATACACGAGGGGGTTATTTTAATGATCCATCAGAAATAGAGTGTATGTTTCAACGAACGCTACTTTCCTGGAGAAGAATCATATAAGGGAGCACAGTCCACAAAGTAAAGTCGTGTTACGTGAGCTTTCCAATGAAACTATTGAAACATCAACAAGAGTTGAAGAGCCTGCTACATCAGCAAGAGTTGTTGATGGGAATTCATCTAGTAGGTCGGTTCCACCGCAAGAGTTGAGGGTGAAGGAACTCAAAATCGAGAATTCCATGAGCGGGTTTATATCACTTCGATTTTCATAGTGACCGGAATATAAACGATATACATTCTAAATAACAGTTATGCATAATACAATCTAACAACAGCATGCTCAGTATACAATAAAGCATAGAGTAAAGGTTCATTACCAGAGGAAGACAATCTTCGAATGTATGAACCAACGGTAGCGGAAGAATATCACCAATCTACCAGCACCCCGGTGAATCTCTCGTCTGAAACTGCACGATCCAAACATACAAGATCAAGAAGATGGGGACAACACCATCAATAGGGAGACCCGGGTATCCTCGGCATAAAAAACCCAGAGAGTGGGCTCTGGTGAGTTTAATAGAAGATGGAGGAAAAGAAATCGTGTAGACGACAAGCGTGCACAAGAAGAACTTTGCTATCGTATAGCAGGGACGCTTATCATATAGCAAAACTACACGATCGTTTAGGAAAAATTGGATGATCGTTTAGGAAACTGATGTACGATCGTTTAAGGGACGCGTGAGTTAGACAATCGTTTAGAGGACCGAAAAGCTATCATATAAGCTCTAGACGATCAGTCTTTTTCGTTTTCTTTTGTGCGCGGGATTCTTTTGCATGACTTAATTCTATCCACACAAATTGAAAACAATTTTTAACTTGTATCCCGTCGATTACATAACCTTCGGTGCCCACCATCCCATTTCCTAAACGTAAGAATTGGTTAATTAAAATTAATTAATCAATTAATTTATTTAATAAATATAATCATATTATATTTATATCCTATAGTTTGATATCATATATCTACTATAGTATTTTTCCTATATTTGATATAAATCATATTTATATCTAATTTCCTCCAAAATAATGTATCTCATACATTTAGCCAATTATATCATATATAATTAGCCATTCCAATTATATCATATAATTGTACTTCCTCTTGTCAATTTGAACATTTTAAATTAACCTAAACACTGGTTCTCGACTTTATCCAAGCTATCCAAGTGATCTAATGGACCTGTGGCTCGAAACTCCAACGGTACGTGAATAGCTAACTAAACTCTTTAGCCATGAGATTCACCATCTGTTAACTGTCAGTGATTCCACTAAAGACCAACAGTTGAACTCTTCTTACCTCAGATATATTTCTGTGTCCATTGGACATAACTAATCATAAGTACGATGACCCTTCACAGATGTTCGTAAGTACAGCTGGGCCAATTTACCGTTTTGTCTCTGTAGTTACATCTCACTCCTTAAGTACCACTGATTTCTGTAAGGAACAATACAACATATTTTAACTATGTGTGAACACGTCTCGGGCCAAGAGAAGGTGTGTGGTGCCACATCGTTCAAACCCCAAAATCAGCCTTTGAGGGCGGTCATTTGATTTGTATGGGTGCGAGTGGCCAGGTCGCCGACTCAAACCTACCATTTTGGGTATTCGTATGATTTGGGAGCCAGGAACTGAGCTATAAGATGGAATTTACTCCTTCCTCGAAGCAGGGGTATGTAGATAAATAGCTCACTTAAGGGCTGATTCTAGTGCTTGAGCGATGTGGCGCCACACACCTTCTCTTGGCCCGAGTGGTGCTCACACATAGTTGGACTATGTTGTATTGTTCATTAGAGGAATCATTGTTACTTAAGGAGTGAGATGTAACTACAGAGGCAAAACGGTAAATTGACCCAGCTGTACTTACGAGGATCTGTGAAGAGTCATCGTACTCATGATTGGTTATATTCGATGAACACAGAAATATATCTGTGGTAAGAAGAGTTCAACTGTTGATCTTTAGTGGAATGCTTGGCAATTAGCGAATGGTGGATCTTGTGGCTAAAAAGGTTAGTTAGTTATTCATTTTTCGTTTCATGTATGAATATTATTTTGGATGAAATTAGATATAAATATGATTTATATCAAGTAGAGGAGAAATTACTATAGTAGATATGATATCAAACTATAGGTTAAGAATATAATATGATTATATGCATTTATTAATTAATTGGTTGGTTATGTGATAATTGATCGAAAATTTCTCCGGAATCATACGTTAGTGCGAAGATCAATTTCGGTTATTGGAACTGAAGAATAAAATAAAAATTATTTTCATTTTGCAAAGAGTTCGAAAAAATCACTCAAGGTGTGGAAACATCACGATCGCTTAGCTGAGAGCCTATGCGATAGCGCTTTATCGCCTAAACGATCGCACACCTCACGTAATAAACGATAGCACACGTTCTCTAAATGATCGCTCACCTTCACTAAACGATCGCTTAACGTGCCGAGTTTTCTAAACGATTGCTTACTTTTTACTGAACAAACACTTAGTAAAACCTACACGATCTTGTACCTTTTCCTAAACGATAAACTTCCGGCTATACGATAGCTATCTTCCACTTGCTTGTCGTTCTACACGATCATCCCTTTCCTCTTTCCTCTACCAATTCCATCAAAGTCTACTCTTTGAATTCTCACTCCAAGAATACCAAGGACTTTAAGTGGTGGTGTTGTCCTTGGTTGCTACTTGTTTGTGTGTTACATTCGTGTAGACGACCGTTCTGTTAGGTGATTATTTGCTGGGCGATAAAGACCGTGGAAGGTTTGCTTTCGCTGGATTGACTTTGTGTGAAGACATTCTTCAATTGGTACATTTACTCAATCTATTGTATTTTACTTGTCAAAGCATGGCTATAATTAGTGTTAAATTGCATACCTGTTTGTTAGAATGTGTGTCGTAATTTGGTCATAATGAAATATGAAAGAGACCAGGATCCATAAGCACTCCAATTCATTAATTTTGGCAGAAAAGAAAGCATGTTTCAGCAAAAATAAATGAGTTTCAAGGCATACCTTTGAAGAACTTCCTCTAAGCTGGAATCCAACTGCAAATCTCCTTTGAATCTTATTGTAGACCACCCTAAGATCTTCCCTACTACCCTCTTGGTGTTCTATATTGAGTAGTGGGACTGAAAATAAGCCTGAATTAAGTGAATTTAGAGATTAACTCACAGTAGAAACCCAACGTGAAGAATAACTTATTCTCTCGAATTTTTCAAATAAATTATTTCGGTTGCCTTCCCTTCAAAATACTCCAATCTCTTCAATATATTGCAGACCATCATACAAAGAGATTTTCTGCATGGAATGCAGCTCATGCTTGGAGTTAATGAAGGTTGAAGAAGAGGGTTGTTAATGAGCTACTACATGAAGAACATGGAAAATCCAATTTTTCCATTTTGTGTTTTTCTTTATTTTTTTTTTATTTTGATAAATATTGATTTCATAAATTAATTATTTTAATAAAATTAAAAATATTATTAATTTTACAAAATTAATTTCTTAATAAAATTAATAAATAATTATTTAAATAATTTAAATAATTCTAATTAATTTAATATCAAATATTAAATTAATTTTTACACAATTCCATCTTCAAATATTTAAATCATATTTAAATATTATTTCTCCAATTTCATTTAATTCTAATTAAACACATCAAATTAACTTATCATGCTACGCTATAATTAATCTATTTACGAGCTAGTAAGGGGACCTCGCAGACCTACAGATCATTGGCTCCAACGATCCAAGATTAATCAGCTAAACTCATTAGACCGATCTAACCCCCATTTGTTAACTAATGTGTGATTCCACTAAAACCCATAGTTGAACTCCTTTCACTGTAGATATATTATGTCCACTCGATAAAACCATGATTAGTAAATTAATCCTTCACAGATTGTTTGTAATAACGACTGGGTCGAATCTCTATTTTACTCCTGAAATTACCTTTTGATCCTTAAGTTCCACTGATCCCCTAATGAACAATTGATTTGTGATCCAATATACAAATCGAACCCCTTTCAGGCCAATGAGAGGACGAGGCCTCCTTTTCAAGACCCAGAATCAACACTTAAAGGGAACAACCTCTCTACTAACCCTAATCGGATAGGAGTGAATTCTGTCTTGCACCCTATGTCCCAAACTATTCATCCGGTATTATCCCCAAAATGGGAAGCTTATTGAACAGAGACAGTTGGTCTACTCTCATCGTTTGCAGATTAAAGGATAATCCCGAACAAACAAGAGTTCATAGTTAGCTCAAGATTAAGGTCAAGTTACTTAGGTCATCGCTTTGAAATAGTCAGTCTTAAATAGTAAACATCGTTATAAAGTAAGAGTGACTGGTTTCGTGGTCCAATCGTGCACAAAACTTATTTGCACAGGACACCCCCACTCCTTATGTCATAACATGCACGAATTAGGATCACTTCGTATGTAGCACTTTACTACTCTTTGTAACAACTATACAATAGGCCGCATCTAATAGTGTTACTAGAATAAGGCACTCAACCTTATTCATATACTATAGATCATTTTGATTATTTACTTGAACCTGATCCATTTGTATGTCTCCACATAAAGTTCAAGTACTCATATAATATTCAAGGAACTTAGGTTTATTGGATTTCTAAAAAAGCAATATATTCAATAACAACTTATTGAATTTTTAGAATAAGTTCTAGTGTTTACAAACCACGAGTTTTAGGACATAAAATCCAACATACTAAAGATATGTGGAATGAAAATTTAAACCTCTTATTCTATGTTCATTTATCTACTTGAGGGAGAAATAAAGCAATAAAATTTATTTTGTTATTTTGAGTAGTTATGACTATAGTTATGACTATATCTTTACAATTTAAACACATCACATTTATAAGCACTATATATGAAAAAATAAAAAATAGTTGACATCGACTATAATATTTGAAAGAGATCTCGAAAAGAAAAATCTAGATTGTATTGACATAGTTTTATTTTTTTTTATATTGACATAGTTTTATTTTTTTTATTTTTTTTTATAGAAAAAAGAGTGAGAGATTAAAATAGTGGGGAAGTTTTAAGATTTGAGAGTCTGAACCGTCATACTTTCCCTGAAACATTTATGATGCATTTACCGGAGTTGATAACTCAAGTTATTTATAATATAGTTTCAGATCTAAATTAGGGATAACCCTTTAGCTCATCGGGACATGTGAAGGCTTGCCCTATTTGACATTTTGATAGGGTAAGATTAGTGTATGCGTGGGTCATCCTTAGGCCTATTTTAGTCTTAGGGTAATGCTCTGGGTTGGATTATGCATGAGCCATCCGTAGGTCCTAAGCACGTACATTGGTTTGGCCAAGGTACAAGTCAATCCTCTCCCCTTGACCCATTTTGGTTATAGTGGGTGCTATTTTCAACTCGAATCTTGTACCTTTTTTGGCTATGTTGTTTCTTTTCTTGTTTAATATCGATTATGTCATTTGGTCCAAAATCGTCCATAATACTTGAGAATAAATTATTCTCAAGTAATATGTTGAGAACGGTGAACAAACATGAGATTGGCCTGTAAATTTCCAATCTAATCGTGCAACACTTCCAACCAAATAACTCCTTATAATAGCCTATTACATTGTCACCTTTATGTGTCTTAAATTTAAAAAAATCGCATGGGAATTTGTTCTTATCTTTATAAATATAGATTTTTTTTGTTATTAAAAATAATCTTAATCATAGACTAAAACTGTTTTTGAACGGAATCTCTATTTAGTTCAACTAATTAAAGTATATATCATTCTTAATATAAATAGTCTATCAAAATGTATCTAAAAAATCCAAATTGTCATGAATTTGATAACAATTTGGTATTTATTTATTTTTTTAATTTTTGAAAATCAACCTTAAAACACTACTCATACGTTAAGAATTGTTTTAAAATAAAATTTAGTCAAAATTTGAAAATTAAAAAAGAAAGTTTTTTTTTTAAAAAATATTTATTTTTTTGGAATTTGACTAAGAGTTCAAATGTTTAACCATAAAAGTAAGAAGATGATAAAAAACAAGCATATTTAAAAAAAAAAAAATAATTATCAAATAAGATGGTTAAAATTGAAATTAATTAATCCATCAAGAAATAAGAGTGCTTAATTGTATATAGTAAACAAGTTCAAACCTCAAAGAAAAAGAAAAACATTCTTGTGAAAAGTAGTCATCCCAAAATCTACTTTAGAAAAATGCGTTACAGACTATGAGACAAGCTAAAAAGTTTTGGCAATTTATGTGCTTGGATTTGAGAGAGATTAAAAAAAAAAAAAAATGAAGAGAGAGATTCATGATGTGCCATTGTTTCTATCACAAACTTGACACGAATCTCTCTGTCTTACTCATCATTGTTGTGATAGAGAACCAAAAAGACCAAGTCATTTGCATCACCTGTGGTTCCATCTCCAACGTCCACTTACGAAAACCCTATTTCCACACACACACTATTCCAAATTCTAGAATTAGACACGAAACGACATCGTTACGATATGACTGTTTCTCGACAACCATGAAATATAAATTTGAAATCAAATAACTATCACAAACAAATTCAAATTACTATATTATTTATTCGGTTGTTATCTGATAATATTCTCTCTAATAATTAAATTATTCTTTCTTCTTATACGTGGACGCAGTTAATACACTATTAAAATACTACGTAAACCTCTATATCAATTCTTTATATTTTTTTAGATTTTTCCTTTGCTTTTCAGTAACATTAATTATATTAGTCTCTTGGAATTGGAATAATTTTTCGAGATTCAAACATTATAGAAGGAAAAGAAAGGACAGTTTGTGAAAAAGAAACCGACCTTTGAACAAAAGCAACGATCTTTAAGGCTTTTTTTTTTTTCCTTCTTTCAATGTGTCAAAACAAAAGGAGGAATTTGGTTTCTTTTTCTCTTCTTTGGGCAAAACCCATTTCTGTAAGAAATCAAATGAAAACCGAACAAGTCAGCACCGACATCGACACTTATGGTCGGGTAAAGACATTTCACAATCATCGTACCTTTTGATTCTTCTTTAATGTGCATTATTACTTAATTGTAATTGTCTTTAGCTCTAGCTTCTGATGTTTTTCCCTCCCCCCTTTTCTTTTCATTTACTAAATTTTTAATATCTCCCCATGGCCACGTGGACCTCTCCTTTGCTTCCCTCTTTATTACCTCGCTCTTTCCTTTGATTTGATAGAAATGAATTACTTCATAACTAAAACCTTTTCTCAATTACGACTTTTTGAGTGATAACGAGAGTGAATTTGAAACGATTTCTAAACATACCAATTAGTTTTAGTTGGAGTAATACTAAATAAACTCATTCCATATCAGTTTTTTTTGTCGATGTGTTTTCATATTATAAAAGATTTCAAAGATGTATGTTCCGTTTATGGTAAAATTACGTTGTGCACTTTTTAAATTAAAATTAAGCTAAAATTTGATATAGAACAAAGTAGATGTGAATTGAGAATTACATTTTCATAGCATTCCATTATTAAAGATCATTAATTTGAAAAAATAAGTAAACGACATAAACTAACAAAGTATATAATTGGAAAAAGACAAAGTTAAAAGTGCTTTAGTATGTGAGTTTGAACAAGTCACCATGAGTTGAGGATTTCAGAAAGAGACGAGTGAAGAAGAACGAGTCAAACAATAAGAAAAGGAAGGCAAAGTTTTGAGTGTCATTCGAAATAGTGACAAATGAGAGAGAGATAGCTAAGTTGTTCCCATATAATTGGGGGTTGGGGATAAGCCATTACAAAGATAGAAAGGATTTTGGGCCAAGTGGGCTTGAAATTGAAATGGTGGGCCCCCAAAATTTTCCCACATTTTTGGGACCCACTTTTTTTTCTTTTTTCTTTCTTTTTTTTTTTTTTTTTGGTGACATGTTCATATATGTGGTTAGAGGATAAAATGGTTGGTTTTGAATGTGAGAGGATGAGTTTTGTTTACTTGAGGGAATAAAGAAGGGCAAATGTGATGGTGTTATAATGTGTTGGTTGGCCCTATTTTGAGCATGGTCATATCAATAGGGTTCTCTTTGGCCATGGCCAACCCATTCATTTTCCTCCAATAATCAACCTCTACACCCTATTGTATGCCTCCCTTTTGAACTTATCCAAACTTCTCATTCCTCTCTCTCTTTCTCATTTGTAAGAGGACATTTAGGTTCATATGTCTTTAATAAAAGAACAAATATTTATCTCTTTCACCATGTTATCTATTTTAGTACTACACAATGGCTATTTCTCTCAAATCATCATTTCATCACCCCTTTACTTATCTTTTGAACTTATCCAAACAAGTTACTCCCTTCACCATGTATGAGAAGTCACATTTAGTTACAAAGGAGGGACATTTTAGAACAATGTATCTTGAACAAAAAATTATTTCAATACAATCATTTAAAAGAATATGTTTTATATCAATACTATGAATTTTATATATACTAGTAATCGTACGCAACTCTTTGTAAGGTGAGGTATTTTTAAGATAATATATCTTGTTTCAATACTACGTATTCTTAAATGCATCTTTCTCTTCAATTATGTTAGAATATGTCTAGAACAACATTTCTAAATTTTATAGGTATATTGAAGTCAAGGTCCTATGGAAAAAGATACACTTGATTTTCATGTGACAGTAGATAAAAATAAAGGAGTAATATAGTTTTATGTCGATTTCTATATATTTCGAATGTCTTGCCATATAGAATTTGAGGTCTATTTATACATTATGAACCCAAGATTGGGGTGAAATAAATCTATGAGATATACAACTAATTTATTTGTGTCTCACAGTAATAGGTGTATTTAATATATCTTTAAACTAGAATGCAAGCGACCCAATTTATTAGGAGTTGTTTGACTTGGGTGATGTGGCTCCACTTGCGCAAATGGTGGTAACGGATGTGGCTTGATGACTTCTCTTGTAACTGATGACATTCCTTAATATTCCCCCTCAAATGAAAAGGGAGTTCAACGACCATGAGTTTGACTCGAAGAAGATGAAATTGGGTGTGAGTGAGAGGTTTAGTGAGACAGTCTGCAACTTGATCACTTGAGGGAACATAACAAACCTTGAGTTAGCCATGGATCACCTTGTCCCAAATAAAGTGAACGTCAATCTAAATGTGTTTTGTCCAGGCATGAAACATCGGATTGGAGGCAAGAGCACTAGGATTTATGTTATCACACCAAATTATCGGTGTACGAGACCGTGAGACAATCAATTCGTCCAACAGTTGTTGGCTCCATGTAATTTCAGATGAAGTGTGAGCAAGAGCTTGATACCTTGACCTTGTGCTTGATCTAGCCACCACATTTAGCTTCTTAAAAGACCACAAGACGAGATTGTTCCCCACAAAAATGCAGTATGCTGCAATGGATCTGTTGGGGTTAATGTCCTAAATCTCATAGGGTCCTATGGTTTGTAAATGTATTGTACAAACATTTTATTTATGTAAAAAAATAAGTGATGTTTTATTTCAAAATTAGTTGCATTAACCACAAACCAATAAACTAACATCCAAGGTTATCTTGTAGCTCAAACATGCATGTAGAGATATACAGGTGGATCATGTTTAAGTGATAACCTAAATGGTATGTAGTAGATGGAAAAGGCTGGATACCTTATCTTGGAGACACTACGAGTATGGCCCGCTTCATAGATGTTACAATTATTGTAAAGTGCTTCAAAAGATTTGATCCTTATCATTCATGTGAAGACATGTGAGTGGGCATATTCTATAGAAAGAAGTTTGTATAAGATCGGATCACGAAATAACTAGTCTATTATATATGATATAATGACTATAATGTATTTAATACATTATAATATATAGTTTATTTGAGAGGAAATAAATAGTTGAATATGATTCAAATATTAATTATATGAATTTGGTTCATATAATTAAATTTAATATAAATGGGATTTATATTAAATGTCATTGTTGAAAGAATAAAAACTATAGATTATGTGTTATATTTGATATAACATATAGTTTAATACATATATTATATGATAAGGTAGTTATCATATAAATATATATTAAATTGATTTATGAAAATAAATTATTTTATTTTATTTTATTTCAAAAATCATTTTTGGAGGGAGTTGTAACTCCCTCCCCCTCTTTTCTCTCTAATACGTACTAATGGGACAGGGGAGAAGTGGTTCTTCTTCTTCCTAGTGTGGTTTCATAAATAGATGAAAGATTCACAAAAAAGTTTTGAGACAATCTGAATCCCATCATTAGCTCTCATGTTTCTCAAAATCCCTCTTTTCCAAAATAGCCAAAGCCCACAAAACTTCTGGATTCTCACCCAGAGAATACAGAGGTAACATTCGTGATGGTGTCCTCATTGACGATTAGAGAGTTTGAGATTGAACATGATAAGATTCGGAGAAGGAATCTTGTGACGAAGGGTTCTTTAAGGGTAAGGTTTCTTAAACCCATTTTTCTATTATGTAATCTTTGTTTTCAAGCATGCAGTGGTTATCTTTTAAATGCATAATTTGTATGCTTTTGCTGTAAAATTTATGTTATGTAAATTTTAGGTTTGGGTTCGATCCCATTTTCCGCTTAAGGACCTTCACTGGTTCCTTTAGAATCGTCAATCATTGACATTCAACGCCCAATTAGCATCGGAGTAGGCCACCACATTCTGATCTTAGCTGGATTGAAAGAATAGACTAAAGTGTTTAGTTCCATAGCCATTGTTGAGATTGATGCCCTAAATCTCGTAAGGTCCTATAGTTTGTAATTGTATTGTAGAAACATTTTATTTATGTAATAAAATATATGATGTTTTATTTTAAAATTAACTTGCATTAACCACAAACCAATAATCAAAATCCAAGGTTATCTTGTAGCTTAAACATGTATGTAGAGACATACGGATGGATCATGTTTAAGTGATAAACTAAATGGTCTATAGTAAATGGATAAGGCTGGATACCTTATCCTGGTGACACTACGAGTAGGACTCACTTTGTAGATGTTACAATATTGTAAAGTGCTATTAATGATTTGATCCTGATCATTCATGTGGAGACATGTAATCGGGGATATTCTATTCAAAGGAGTTTAGATAAGTTCGGACCATAAAATGTTTAGTCTCATCATATAACGTCATCCATAATAGAGACTTACATTTCACCAAGATGACCATAGGTAACATGACCTGAATCCTGAGTGAGTTGTGAACTCATGCCTACAAAGGCAATCCTTTGATTTGTATGGGTGAGAGTGGCGAGATCACCGACTCAACAAGCCTAACATTTCGAGGATTTGTTTGATTGGGGAGCCGGAAACACAACTACACAAGAAGGAATTCACTCATTCCCTAACGTCAGGGTAAGTAGATAAATTGCTTTCTTAAAGGGCTGATTCTAGGGCTTGAACAATGTGGTGTCACACCCTTTCTTGGCCCGAGGGGTTTAATCATAGTTGGACTATGATTTATTGTTCATTAGAGGGATCAGTGGTACTTAAGAAGTTAGATATAACTACAAAAGAAAAACGGTAATTTTGGCTCAGTTGTACTCACGAGCAATTGAAGGGTCATTATACTATTAATGAGTTATATCCAATGGACATAGAAATATATCTGTAGTGTGAAGAGTGCAGTTGTCGGTCTTCAGTGGAGTTTCTGACAGTTAACAGATGGTGAATAATTAATTTAAAGAGTTTAATTAATTATTCATGTACCGAAGACTCTATACAAAAGAGTTTGTATAAGACTGGACCACGAAATGTTTAGTCTCATTATGTAACATTGTTCATAATAGAGACTTACATTTACTAGGATGACTATAGGTAACATGACCTAAATCCTGAGTGAGTTGTGAACCTCCAAAATAGCTAGAGCACTCACTCCTCCTGGGTTCCCTACCTAAGGATACTGAGGTTGCTATTCGTGGTTGTGTTCGAGGATTACATTGAAGATCATCTTCAAAGGTAAGGTTTATGAAACCCTAAAATTTTTATTTATTTTCATAGCATGTTGTATATTTGTCGTTTAAATGCATAATTGTTTTCTTCTTCACTGTAAAATTTTCAATTCTAAAAATTGGGATTTAGGAGATTTACTTTCGCTCAAGGGTCCCTTCAATGTGGATTTTTCAGACCACACCATGAAATGTTTAGTCTCATTATATAATGTCGTTCATAATAGAGACATACATTTCATCAAGATGACCAGAGGTAACATGACTTGAATCCTAAGTGAGTTGTGAACTCTTGTCTATGAAGGCGGTTCTTTGATTTGTATGGGTAAGAGTGGCCAGATTGCCGACTCAACAAGCCTGCCATTTTTGGGATTTGTCTGATTGGGGAGTTGGGAACACAACTGCACAAGAAGGAATTCAATCCTTTCGTAATGTTGGGGCAAGTAGACTTACTTCCTTAAAGGCTAATTCCTAGGTTTGAACAATATGGCACCACACCCTCTCCTGGCTCGAGAGGGTTTAATCATAGTTTTAATATGATTTAATGTTCATTAGAGGGGTCAATGGTACTTAAGGAGTAACTATAGGGAGAAAACGGTAATTTTGGCCTAGTTGTACTTGTAAGTAATTTGTGAAGGGTCATTATACTGTTGACTGGTTATATCCAATGGACACAGAAATATATCTGTTGTGCGAAAAGTGCAGATGTCGGTCTTTAGTGGAGTGATCGACAGTTAATAGATGATAAATAATTTAATTAAAGAGTTTAATTAATTATTCACGTATTGTTGGAGCTTCAAGCGACAGGTCCACTCGATAGCTCAACGGAATTTAATGAGAATCAATTTTTGGATTTATTTGAATGGTTCAAATTATTGAGAAAATTAATTATATATGATATAATTAATTAAATTTTAATTATATATGATATAATTATTATAATGTATTGTGATACATTATATTATTAAATAATTTAATTGAGAGAAATTAAATATTTGAATATGATTCAAATATTAATTATGTTAATTGCATTCATATAATTAAATTTAATATAAATATGATTTATATTAAATATCGTTTTTGAGAGAATTAATCCATAGGTTATATTGTATTTGATACAATATTGAACTATAGGTTATATGTTATATTTGATATAACATATAGTTTAATATATATTATATGATAAAGTGGTTTTCATATATATATATATATATATATTAAAGTTTAATATTAAAATTAAATTTATTAATTTTAATATGTTTTTAATAAAAATCAGTTCGAGGGAAACAACTCCCCCTAATTCTCTCCACGACATGCAGGAGTGGAGGCCCAGTCTTTTTCTTCTTCTTTCGGAATTAATTTTAAGTGTGTTGTATTTTTTTTCCTTCCTCCATTTTCCTCTGAGTTCTCTCAATCTCCATTCCCTCTCCAAATCCAAAATAGCCAGAGCCCCACACCCTCTGGATTCTCACCCAGAGAATACCGCAGATTCCATCTTGGTAGTGCCCATTTAGAGATCGAGGGTTTTTCCAATTGAAGAAACGTTCTTCAAAAGGTAAGGGTTCCAAACCCTTTTTATATTTCTTGGTTTATTATCAATAGCATGTGTTAATTCATTTGTGAATTTCATATCTTTTTGTTTGCTGTAAAAATTTCAATTCCGTAAAATATTGGAAATTGGGACGATCCATCTCTTCCGCTCAAGGTCCCTTCATAGGGTTCTTTCAGACATAACTAATAATTCTTTTGACTGCTTCTCAGTATGTGTTTGTGGGAGCGCGTAAGAACTGACTTAGATGATTGATAATATAGGCAATGTCGGGTCTCGTGTGCGTTAGGTACCATAGTGCACCAACAATGCTTCTTTAAATGAAGGGGTCAGTAAGCGGAGTACCATCATTCATAGATAAGTGTTTGCCCATAATAAAGGGAGATGGGTCAGACTTCACATTGCTCATCTCAAGTTTAAACAACAGATCATCAACATATTTGGACTGGTTTATAATAACCCTAGACTCTAAATAATGGAGTTGAATGCCCCAAAAATAGCTTAATCTTCCTAGATCTTTGAGAGCAAAGGTTGAATCTAGTTTCTTGACAAACATGGATGTCATACTTTTATTGTTCCTAGTTATAATCATATCATCCACATATACTAATAGTAGGATAAGAGATTGATTTTTCCGAAATATGAACGAGGAAATATCGGACCTGAGATTGGCAAACCCTACTGTAGAAGGACATCCTTCAAAGTGATGTTCCACACACGTGGGGCTTATTTGAGTTCGTAGATTGATTGCTGAGCTTGCATACTTAATACTCCAGATATTGAGAGTTATATCTAGGAGTTTGAGACATAAACCTCTTCTTCTAAGGTTCTGTTAAAAAAGGCATTGTTGAAGTCAACGTGTCCAAGATCCTAGTGTTTGTATACAACTTTTTGGGTTTTATGCCCGAAAACTCGTAGATAGTAAATGTTATTGATTGACCATCATCAATAAAAAGTTATAGATGTTAAATCAATAAATGTTACTGGTTGTATTGTTGTCTATTTTGTCTTAATAACTTTAATTCCAATAAACTAACATCCAAGGTTGTCTTCTGAGTCTTGAACTATATGTGGTGACATAGAGGGATCAATGTTCAAGATACAACCTAAAAGGTCTATAGTATAGGGATAAAGTTGGGTACCTGATGACTGGCAGAAATTTACGTTATTATAAGCCTTTTATTTAGAATTATGAGGGTTGTTAAGTAGAATATGTGGTGATTGTACCATGAATTCATGAGAAAGTGAGCTTGTGTTGGCCAGCAATGAAAATCTCGGCTAAACCACTATTATGTGTTATTTCGCATCCAATTGTATATTTTTGTAGCTAACTCAGGAATCGATCGCATGCGGTGATTCTCGCCATCGCAGAGGGTGATCGCATACGTTCGACATATGGATGTTGTGGCCATTAACTGCATGAGGTTGCGGCTATAGAGTGATAACCATAATGGAGGGCAATGCATTGTGAATATGATGAAATAAGGGTGTATAATGCGATGGTGGTGTATGCGTTATGCATGCAAGTTTTCCTAGCAAAATTCAAGTATAAATTCTACTAGGTTGCCTGGTAAGCCAGGGTCGAACACAGGGACTATGGAGACAGTATGCGATGGTGATTTAAGATCTCTTTGCGATGACAAATAAAATAATGCGTTGGTTGGTATGTTTGTTTAATGTATAAGTTCTATGCGGCGGAATTGAGAGAAGAGTTAATAACAACAAAAGTTACAATGAGTATGCGATGGAATGGGTTGAGAAGGTATTTAGCTAGCGCTTCCTGAGATTGCGTTCAAGCTATGCGATCATGCTACACACATGCAACAACAATTCATCTTCTAATGGAAGTGCTATAGCTTCTAGTTTAGGACACATGCGATATATGCGATGATGTCTATAGGACTTATTCCTAAGTCTCTTTTTCTTGTCTATGCGATGTTGAATGATGCACACAGTTACAAGGTGACTGCATACCATCATATCCTATCTCTTGGGTACATGCGATGTGTGATAGCAAACAGAACTTATTCCTAAGTTTCTATCTCTTGATTATGCGGTTCTAATCTGACTCTCCCGAGCCTAGATTCTAATATTACTTTTCCAAGCCTAGATTCTATCCTTAGACCACCATCCCAAGCAACTCTAAAGGACGAATGACGCATACATAATACAAAATGATCGCATAAAGTGAAGATCTCAGGTTATGCTAGCTAATTTCTTCTCAACCCATTCGACAGTTTAGTTACTCATGCGTAATGTAAAGAGAGTAAACAAATGTAGAGATGCACATTCCATTTTATAAATAAGTTCAGCATACAGAATGATAATGGAAAATAAGGATAGAGAGCCTGGTAGCAATGTCTTGCTTCCCAAGGCTTTTACACTGAGTTTTCTTTACTTTGCCCAAAAGAATGTTCTTGCTTCCGCAAGAGTCGACCCTCTCTCTGTTCTCAACGCCTCCTGGCACTCTTCCGAGTTTACCAGGATGATCTTTCGGCGTCTTCTCTCTTCCCTCGCCTCCGCCTTCTAAATATATAAAATTACAAACTACGACTATCTAAGTATATGGTGAAGAAGAACTTAAAATACTGAATAGCAGAACCCCTATAATGAAGATGGCCTTCGGTATTTATAGAGCTTCAGACAGTATAGATTGTACTAATGGAATAAAATCAAGTTTGTACAGATTGTAAACCCGTTATAAAATCAAGTTTTTGGCATTGTTTCCAGGGACTACAGTAGTACAGATTGTGTTAACGACAACTTTTTTATTTTCTTTGCAGACTTTCCATCTCTGTGCACTGCCTCTCCTTAGGTAAGGGAAGAAGCGGGCGTCATATGAGCGAAAGACAAAATCCTGAGCCCAACTACGACCCAGAGATTGAAAGAACTTTCCGAAGAAGAAGAAGAAACAACCGCCAATGACAACAAGAGAAAAATCCAAACATGGCGGAGTAACCAGAAGATAGAGCACCAAATGTTAATAATATCATGGCGAACCCCATCCTCTTGATGAACGACCGCATAGGCCCATTCGGGACTATGCGTCGCCCAACCTTTATGATTTCTCACCAGGAATCATGAGACCAACCTTAGACGGATCGAGATTTGAGATGAAACCGGTGATGCTACAGATGATTCAAACTGCCGGACAGTTTGGCGGTGGGTGTGGCAAGATCCGCACACCCACCTCCGGAGTTTTATTGAAATCTGCAATACGTTTGTGTTCCCAAATATCTCCACTAAGGAGGTTGGATTAACACTGTTCCCATTTTCGTTGTGTGACCAGGCACGGAAATGGACTTATTCTCTTGAACCAAGGGAGATTACATCATGGGAATAGGTAGTTGAAAAGTTCATGAAAGAGTACTTCCCCTCGACAGAGAACGACATAAAGAGGATGTTGATTACCAATTTTGAATAAGATATTGAGAAATCGCTCAGTGACGCCTGGGCAAGGTTTAAAAGGCTGGTAAGAGATTGTCTGCATATCAGCTTACCAGATTGTCTGCAGATGGAAATTTTCTATCACGGATTGAACCCTGCATCGGAGACGGCTGCCAATGCAGCAACAGCTGGAGGTTTGCTCGAAAAAAACTTACGACGAGGCTAAGATTATACTTGATCGCATTTCAAAGAATCATGAAGACTGGAGAGAAAGCTATCAAAGATTGAGAATTAAAGACAATGACGCAAATAAGGGGGCCATCGCATCCCTATAAAACCAAATGACTGCGATGATGAATTTAATACAAGGTATCGCAATCAGTAGCACGGGAACGCATAAAGGGCAGGTCATTGCAATCGCTCAAACGACCATGAGTTGTGTCACCTGTGGAGAAGCACATCCGATTGAAGAATGCCCAAGGAATCCGCAGTCAGTATGCTTCATAAAGAACAACCCTTTCTCTGATACGTACAACACCGAGTGGAGAAACCACCCCAATTTTTCCCGCAAAATCAACAACAAAGCTATCAACCTATCGCGCAAAAGGAAGAGCCGCCAGGATTTTTCCCGCGAATGAACGGTCAAACGTAAAATCAAGCTAGTAGTTCGCAGGTGCTGCAATCTTCATCTTTGGAGAACTTATTGAAGCAGTATATTGAGAAGAATGAAACAGTACTCCAGAATCAAGCGAGTCTATCCACAATCTTGAAATTCAGATAGGATAAATCGCGGGTGAGCTCAAAAGTAGACCGCAAGAAGCGTTGTCGAGCTGAATAGAGCTCCCTCGTAACTCTGGGGGTACAGGGAAAGGAATAATGCCTAGCAGTCTCCTTGCTAAGCTAAAAAATGAAAGCGGAAGAAGGGGAAGCACCCACCATGACCAAACCGAATGCGGGTAAAAACCAAGAACCCCATATGATTCAGAAGAGCCCGAGAAGATGAACCCAAAAGTTGCATCCACCTTCAAGCCTCTAGAACACGAAGCAGAAGCAGCTTCCACCATTCTCGCAAAGATTGAAAAAGAAACAGAATGATGAAGAAAAGATCGCTAAAGTGGCAGTAACACAAAATACTATGATCCTACAAAAAATGTGCGACCCAGGAAGCTTCACGATACCCTGCTCAATTGAAGGGGTCTACATTGGTCAAACACTATGCGATCCTGGGGCGAGTATAAACTTAATGTCGCTATCAATTTTTAAATGATTGAATATGGGAAAACTAACGCCCATAACGGAGACTCTCTTGCTTAGGCAAATTAAGCCAAGGCAAGAGTTGAGTTGAATATGGCACGCAACCGGGGTTGGTTGTCTGCATGACACCTGTGGGGGCAAGCCAAAACGAGGAGCGTAACCAAACACCGCATGCTATAAATAAATCGCAGAGCTTGAATTTTTTTAAACGAATGCATTGTTAAAGGCTAAAAGAAAATTACAGAGAATTAGTAAAAAGTTTTGAGCAGAGGCTCTCTAAATTTAAGCTTAGAAAACATCTCTTTGAAGAAGTAGGCAAAGTTGAGGAGAGCGTTGCTACCATGGTTAGAGGTATGAGTAAATTATATTATGAGAGGCTGGTCATCACAAAGAAATTAGCTGCCAAGTCCCCGGCAATGGCGCCAAAAACTTAATGA
The DNA here is from genome assembly GCF_009727055.1 of Benincasa hispida. Lineage (NCBI taxonomy): Eukaryota > Viridiplantae > Streptophyta > Magnoliopsida > Cucurbitales > Cucurbitaceae > Benincasa > Benincasa hispida. The sequence continues at coordinate 77,774,646 of NC_052349.1, forward strand.
CGGGAAATTAGACGTCAAATACTCAATAACTAAAATCCCCGCAGTATGCGATGCATGTTCTTAAGGTATGCATTAATAGTCATGCATTGAGGGTCATGTGTTGGAATGATTGTGCATTAACAAATGTATGTGACGACCATGCGTCCTGTCACAAGTTTTAATGAGTTCACGCCAAGTATAATACGAACGCAAATTTCTCGAGTGATTCAAGGTCGAACACAGGGACTTGTTACTTGCTGAATGTAGTAATGTGCATGTAGCGGTTAAATAAAAGAATGTTGGAGGGGTTGCTAAGTTAACTCTACTCCTACCACTAGCTAACAGACAACGCAATGAGAATATGAATGAGAGGTAGAGACACGACAACTCTTGACATGAAACAAATGAATGTTAAAATAGATAAAATGTGGAGATGATTTCATTGCAACACTTAAGAGTGACTGCAAAGGCAACCTTAGTCAACGCAATCCATGCGATCATGCTACACACACTAAAAGCCTAAATCTAGTACGTATACGGTGTATATGCGATATTGCCGAGAAGCCTATGCCATTCTAAACCTCTATAACCCGCTCATGAGCTCTCATCGCATGAAATTGATGGTTGCATATCACACCTTATCCTACTTCTTAGATGCATGCAATATCCTATCCGTAGGGTGCATATGCTGTGTGAAAGCAAGCGGAGATTATCTCTAAGATCCCCATTCTTGCTAATGCGTTCCAATCCGCCCTTCCGAGTCTTAGATTTGGATTTTAGACTACTCTCCCAAGTAAGCCTAAATGATGAATGAAGCGTTCATAGGACAAGGTAACCACATGAACTTTGTTGACCTAAGATTGTTCCTATCCCTAGTGAACAATGACTTACATTGCTTAATGCGACCAACCACTTACCCTCCCGGGCAGTTGGTTGTTGCTGACTTTACTCATAGACAAATAATGCGTTAGGCTATAAACAGACATTGTCGCAGCTTCACACTAAGCAAATAAAGTTGTCTCACATACTCGCACAACGCACACCTCTCGGTGGTTTGCTACATGCTTCATATCCCTAATCCATATTACTATGTATGCGATACTCAAACAATCTCACTAAGTGATGCAATGAAATTAAGGATGCTAAGTGAAGATGATGGAGATGGAATCGAAGGAACACAGAAATGTATTGAAAACAAATTGCATTAATTTCTTAATCACAAAATGTCATAAAATACAATATAAAAAAAGAAAGGAAAATGAAATGACCGGCTAGAAGCAAAGACTTGCTTCCAGTGAATGTGCGTCAAGGCTGCAGGTGGTGCCATGGATGGGCGGTAGAGCTGACTCTCACGAGATCTAGCTCTAGTCGAAGGCTCCGATCGTCATTCGAAATGGATGAAGAAGGTGAAAAACTCTCAAACGTTTTCTCATGCATTTTGTCTGGATCGCAAGGATCCGCCCTAGGTGATCCTCAGGCAAAAACTTTGGATAACTTGAATTTCTGCTCATCGGCTTCTTTATGTAGAGCCTGGATTGCTGATAGCATTAATGGACTGCTCTGATTCTGACATTCAGCATGTTTAGTCCTTTCTGAATCTCTGCTGCTAATGGTAGATGTGTTGATGCATTTATTCCACCAACCTTGCATTGATCCCATTAGTAATCGTTATCGCGTAGCCGTAGTCATTCAGTGACCGCATTCGCTTAATACCACAACTCTACATGATGACCGCAATCGCTTGACGAGCGCAACTCCCATGCGATGGACGCATACGGCTGATTACCGAAACATCCATGCATTGATCGAATGCATTCGTCTTTGCGTTGGATAGTTTTTCCGCATGCGATCATCTATGCGGTGGTCCGATTTTCGTGTTTGCGTCCACTTCCTGCATTAGCTACAAAAATAGAACATTGAACCCATAATAACGCATAATAACGGGCTAGCCGAGATTCATCATGCTGAACGACGCAAGCTCATTTTCTCATGAATTCCTAGCATAATTGCTGCATATTCTGCTTAACAACCGTCATAATTCTAAGTAAAAGGCGTAAGATGACATGAATTTCTATATGTCATCACACCTCCAAACTTAAAATCATGCTTGTTCTCAAGTATGCATTATACTCAAGAAAATCTAACTCACCTTCTTGCTTTCCTTTGCGATGACTAGCTTCTCAGAATATAATTTACACACACCTCTGACCATCACCGCAATGCACTCCTCCCTTGTGGCTACTTCTTCAAAAAGATATTTTCTAAGTTTATATCCGACAAGCCTTTGCCCAAAAACTTTTTATTCATTCTCTGCAACTTTGCGTTCAGCTCTTGAGAATGTGTTTGTTCAAAACAATTCAAGATTATGTGATTACTTATTCGAATGCGGCATTGAACCTGGTTCGCTCTTCGTTTTGGCTTACCCCCACATGTGTCATGTGGGCATCCAACTTCGGTTGTGTTCCATATTCAACTCAACTTATATCTTTCTTAATTTGGCTTGCGCCTAACAGAGGAGTTGCGCTAATGCGCTGATCTTGGCGACTTGCCTTCGTTTTGGCTTACTCCCACGTGTGTCATGCGGACATCCAACTTCGAGCAAGTGCCTTTCACAGCTTAACTCTTATCAACAAGGGTTTCCCCATTGCGTTGACAGCGGAGTTATTATTTCGATCTTTTGTTTTTTTGAAGGAATCACCACAATGTAGTGAACGCAATTCTCTGAGACTGCTGCCACCCCCAAACTTAGAGGATGGCAGTGTTCTCACTGCAAGCTAAAAGAAAAATCATAGGAATGAGATAAAAAAACGTTTGAACAAAGGTTTGCGCGCAATAAGACTTAGAGTTTCAAAATTTGAAGAAGCTATTAAAAGTAAGGAAAGACTTGCATTGCTTAGTTAGCAGATGCGGTGAATTATTTGTACCGTCATAGATGCATCGCAAAGAACCGCAATCAGAAAAGGAGAATTTCAAAAGGATAATGCATAAAAGATAATAAGAATAGAACCTTAACTAGAGTAACGAATGTGACAATGTGTTGGAATTCATGCGATTGAAGCCATGCGTTGAAGGATATGGAGGATTCTTCCGTTGAAATTGCACACCGAGGAGAGTTATTAACGCATCTACAAGGAGCAAACGAACCACAACCAAGGAAGCAGTCACATATCGAAAATAACAATAAAAAGAAACTAAACTAAGAAAGCAAGGTAAAGTTAAAGTAGAAGACGTCCTTGGAAAAATTGGAGTGTTATCACCGCAAAGAGTCTCCCATGCAGGAGATGGTTCTCAACTGCTTATCGATAACGGGTAGAAATGCACGTTATCATAGTGCTAAGTTATTAAACAATGTTGGATTGCGTTGATAAAATATGTTAAATTGCGTCCATTAAGCATAAATTCTATAATATTGCGGTCGCATGCATTCAGCACATTAGAACTATTGATTTTTGTATTTTTGTGCAGAATATGCGTATACACAATGCAAGATTGCGATCATAGGAAATTATCGGTCGAGCGCAACTTCATCGCAAGACTTTGAATTGATCGTGATCGCCGCAACTTGGTCAGCGCAACAAGGTGGGCGCATCTGGGTGAAAGGCCAATTAAGAGCAATGGGACAAAAAGCTGATGACAGTCGAATCCAAATTTAGTTGACAACCGATAACGGCCACAAAGTACATTCAGCTTTATCGGTAACAATCATTCGACGCGTCAATCAGGAGTAAAAGCTGACCCATCTGTACAACCGGGAGAGAGAAACCGCCTTTCACCATTGATGCCCTATAAATACCAAGTGCATTCTTCAGAAAAGGGGTTGATCGGTTGACGAGTTAACCAGTTGCTTTTGTTCATAGTTTTCTTTTCCATTTCACAACGGAGCAAGAGAAAAGTGGTGGCACCAGAGATCGCCCAGGGCAACTCGAGAGAGAACCTTGGGGCATAAGGGCAGAGAGCGTGCCGACTCTCGCGAGAGCGAGAATATCTTTAGAGCATGAGTAGAAACAGTGTAAACGCCTGGCAGCAAGAAATTGCTAGCAGAATCTTTATTATACTTGCATTGTTATTTGTACTTCATCTTCATATCTATTTAATGGAAGTTCTATTTCTACATCTGCTCACTCTCTTAATACGCATGAGTAGCTAAACTAGTTGAACGGGTTGAGAAGAACTAAGCTAACATGACCTAGGAAGTTCATTGCTTGTGATTGTGTTATTTTATGCTGTGCAAAATACCCTTTAGAGTTACTCGAGAGAGAGTCTAAAGAAAGAACCTAATGTTTCGAGAGAACTAGGTTAGAATCTGGGCTTGAAAGAGCAAGATTAGGCTTGCATAAACAAGAGATAGGGACTTAGAGATAAGATTTTTTTGTCAACTTGCATTGCATGCATCCTAGGAATAGGAATGATATTATGTGGTCGCATATTTGTGTGGATGTCATCTTGTCATCGCATAAATAGGAATAGAGGTTTATGTGTAAACCCTGTAGACTTATCACATATTTATCGCATGCGTTCTAGCCTTAGAAGCCCTGGTATTCGAATCGAGAGATGGTTTACTGTTGTATGCATGTTGCGTGATCGCAAGTATGAACACATTCTAGGGAGTGTTAGCCGAAATATTTCTCAACCCGTTCACCGCATATTCATTGCATTTCCCGTTTACCAACTCATTTCAAACTCTGCCGCATTTGTTATTTATTTTTAATCAACGCAATTAGCAACCAAACACTTTATTTATTTTCCCGGTTACCGCAAGGTTTTCATAAAAAAATTATCAACGCAATCTATTTTCACAAGTCCCTGTGTTCGACCCTGGACATACCAGGAAACTCAGAGGAATTTATACTTGAATTCCGTTGGGGAAACTTGAGTGCACAACGCAATTCCATCAACACATATCATCCATATTTCCATTCAATAAAATAACGCATCACTTGGGTCATGGAGTTCCCGGACCATTGGAGCTTCCAGCAATTGTTGGACACATGATGGTTGACATGCGCCTAAGACTGCTTTCAACTCATGCGACAGATAGCCTTTCTATCTCGAGGTCAATATTTGACTTTCAACGCATCGCTTATACTTCAAATATTGATTGTAGCTTGGTCGCACAATCTACAATACGCCTAAGATTGAAAGGGTGCCCGCGAAAACACAAAACTTCACAAAACATTAGCTGCCAAGACCCCAGCAACGGCATAAAAAACTTGTTGGAAGGAAAATTAGGGATGAGGTTGTACATGCAATCATGCATTAGGCTTGGCTTAAGTTTTGCGTTTACGAGGTCGAACTTAGAGACTTTCACTCAATAATGCTTGTGAAGCAATTCATTTGAGGTGATAAGAAAAAAAAAAGAAGTTTAATGGATTTACACACTACTTCTACACTTAACTAAATAGATAGAGCAATATGAGACTTGTGATGAGAATTGTAGATACACAACAACCATTAACGCATAGTAATGTTTATTATCTTAATCACTCAAGTAATCCCAGCTTGTCACACTAACACATCGCACACCTCTCGGTGGTCAGCCGCATGACTATATCTCTATAGTGCTTGGTTGCGTCGAGCATAAGATTGTGCCTATCTCTAGAAACAATGCATACAAACTTTGCTTTAGTGCTTTCCATCTCTTACCTTCTTAGGCAGTTAGACGCGGCTAATTACTTATAGATAAGTATTGCAACAACTCATAGACAAGCGTTGCTACAGCCTTTTAACCAAGCAAAAGGGATTAGCTCACTATACTCGCACAACGCACACCTCTCGGTGGGTTGCTACATGCGTTCTATCTCTAGCCTACACGATTAGGTATGCGATTTCCTTTGATAAATAAACGATGAAGGTAAAAGATGATAAAGATAAGGAGGATGAAGAAGATGACATTGAAGGAATCAAGAGATGCATTGATTACAAAATGTCTTAATATCTTAAGCTAAAATGTAATACAATACAGAGGTTAGAAGAGAAATGAAGGACTCTGCATCAAGGCTGCTGGTGGTGCCATGGATGAGCTGTCTCTTATACACATCTAGATGTGTATAAGAGACAGGTATAGGCAATGTCACATCGTCTTATCTTGTTGATACTTCTAAGGTATGGGTCCGAGCTTGATTTAGCTGAAGTATCAACACGTTTTACCCATCTTGCGATCGTCCTTCTATTATGGTTGTCACTCCATGGCCGCAATCTCCAATTGATCACCGCATTCGCTTGATCACTGCAACTTTCATGCGATGGACACATTCGATCACCGCAACTTCCATGCGATGGACATATTCGATCACCGCATGCATTTGTCTATGCAATAGCTCAGTTTTCAGCGCATGTGTTTGTCTTTGCGGTCGTCTGGCTTCAGCGCATGCATTTGTCCGCGATTGCTTATTTCCAATGCATGCATTTGATTCCTGCGATAGTTACAAAAATGGGCACTTTGGCACGGAGTAACGCATAATATTGGTGTCAGTGAAGATTTAGGTGATAATCGACGCAAAACTCAATTTTTCGCATATTCTATGTATTTCGCCGCATTTTCTACTTATTAGCCCTCATAATTCTAAATAAAAGGCTTTTAATAACTGGCATTTCTACTAGTTATCAGCTATCGTATAATGCCTCTTCACATCGTTCAACATTCGTAGCTACACGATCGTCTAGTGTCTAACACTTCAATGCCCAATGCCCATAGTTACATGATCGTCTAGCATTTATAGCTCAACGACGCTATTTGAGCAGAGGCTAAAAAACTAGAATATGCAGCTCGGCCTTCTTCACTTGTTTCTGCAATTACATCTTAATGTTAACTCTAATGTCTCCAAATAAATTAAAGACTCTTGAGAACACACATAAGCTCATGAATCAATAGAAAGTTACAAATTTAATCAAGAAATCAAAGAGAAATTAAATGCTAAAACTCAAAAAATCATATCAGTGCATGATGTTCATATAACTCATGAAAAACACCTACCACACCAAAATTAAACCAAATTGAGTGCTTAAATGATGCTCTGATGCCAATTGTTAAAGTATATCAGGAAGCAACGGAAGAAACAAGGATCAATAAGCACTCTAATTTATTAATTTTGGCAATAACTAAAGCATGCTCATGAACCACAATAGGGTTTGAAGCAATACCTTTGTAGAACTCCTTGAAATCTTGATTCTCAGCTGTAATCTTCTCCGAAACTTGCTGTGAACCACCTCAAAATCTTATCTAATATTCTCTTGGAGCTTTAAAATGAGTTGGGGGACTCAAAATCAGCTTGAATGAAAAGAAACTTGGAGAAGAACTCACTACTACAACCCACTTGAAGAACAACTTCTTTAGCCCGAATTTTTCAACAAAAACTCTTTTGATGCATGCCTCAACTCCACTCCAATCTTCTTTATTTTTTGTAGGTCTTTCATGGAAAGAAGATGGTTGCATGAGATGCAGCTCATGCTTGGAGTTATTGAAGCCAAATTAATTGGGTTTGGTGTGAGCTAGTTGAAGGTTTAATGGAAAAAACAAAAGTTCCATTCTGTGTTGTTTTTCCAACTTTCAATTTCATAAATGATTTCAAAAATCAATTTGATTTCAAAAAATTGAAAATATTATTAATTTTGTAAAACTAATTAATAAATATTATTTAAATAATTTAATTAATTATAATTAATTTAATATTAAATATTAAATTAATTTTACATAAATTCATCTTCATATATTTAAATAGTATTTAAATATTAATTGTTCTATTCCGTTTAATTCTTATAATTAAACGTGTAATTATATCTCATATAATTACTAATTTCCTTAATTCTAGTTTGAACGTTTCAAATTAACTTTTCATGCTACTCTATAGCTAATCCATTTACGAGCTAGTAGAGGGACCTCGCGGACCTATAGATCATGGGCTCCAACAATCCGAGATTTAATTGGCTAAACTCATTACACCGAATTAACTCCCATTCATTAACCAATGGGTCACTCCACTAAAGGCCATAGTTAAACTCCCCTCACTGTAGATATATTATGTCCACTTGATATAAACATGATCAGTAAGTCGATCCTTCACAGGTTGTTCGTAATCACAGCTGGGGTCAAGATGACCGTTTTACCCTTGTGAATACATCTCATTCTTTAAGTTCCCACTGACCCTCTAATTGACAATTTGATTCATAATACCTATGAATCAAGTCCTTTCTCTATCATGAGAAGACAGGGCCTCGATTGTTCAAGACTTGGAATTAATACTTAAGTGAATTCATCTTGCAGGGCTATGTCCCCAGCTATTCATCCGGTCTGTTGGACTACTCTCACCCATGCAGATCAAAGGATAATCCCGAAAAAACAGGAGTTCATAGCTAGCTCAGGATTAAGACCGAGTTATCCTAGGTCACTTAAAATGAAATACTCAGATTTAACAGTAAACGATCTTTATAAAGAAAAGTGACTATTTCGTGGTCCAATCTATATGCTGATTGCATAGGATGCCTCCACTCACATGTCTATACATGAATGATGTGTGGATCACATCGTTTGTATTACCTACAAAATGGGTCGCAACCAATAACGGTATAAAGATAAGATACCCAATTTCATCCATATACTCATTAGACCATTTAGGCTATATACTATTAACTTGATCTTATTTATGTCCCCACATAAAGTTAAAGTATCCATGCTATAGCCATGGATATGTTTATTAGATTTTCATAATAGAATGCAAAATCAACAACTTTATTGAATAAATTACTCAATAATATTTTATTGATAAATAGAATGTTTAACACGCGAGTTCTAAAACATTCCCAATAATTAGAGCTAATTCACGAGATATGAACATTCTCAGTAAAAAGATTAGTTTCAAAGTAAAGGGAACATTCGGGTTGTTAGAAACAGACGGTTCAGAAACCCTATCTTCTTTACAAGATGGTTCATCGTGATCAAAATACATATTTTCTCATAAACATGACTCACAACACGATAATCTTGTTCAGATTAAGAGGAACTAATAGAAGATGATTTGTTAGAGTCAGCTAAAATTGTCTTACTTGATCCCGTAAGATCAGTCATAGTCAAGGCAGATATGGACAACAGGACAATCTTTCTTTTAGTAGAGATTGGTGAACCAACATTCAATCTCTTCCACTTAATGAAACGAGAAGCAACGAGATTATTGTTTGAGGGAGAATTTTACCTCGCATTTGAATGCCATAAGCGTCGGTAGTAGTTACAAGGACATCTACTTCAACAATCTTCTTTCGGTTAGCTTTCTCTTTGAAACGAACCATGTTTTTCTCAGAAACATAAGTCCTCTTCCTAGTATTCACCGTCATATAGGTACAAAACTAAAAACAGGTCACACGAGCAGTTTGAGCAACATGAGGAAGAAGATGAACAATCACATTGGAAAGAGTTGCACTTCAATTAATAACTGCCACATACTTAAATTAAAATTTAAATTAATGACATCATTAAGTTGAGTGTAGGCCATCAACAAAGTACAATTGATGGGCTTGCTTAAATCAAAGGCCCTAACTTGCCAAAAATAATCCCTATTAATTAATTACTATAAATTAATTTTACAAAGGTCGAAACTTGTCCTTAAGGATTCAAACTGAGTTGCATTGGCCGGATTGAATTTCGGCATCCACATCTAGACTAAATAATTTAATCGTATCTACCATAACAAACTTCTAATCTCAGTGGCAAGACCGTGTCGAACATAGGGAACTCTAGAATTTCTTAATTAAAGTGTTTTCAGTTTGCGGGTAACCGGAGGGGGGGTTGAAAATTATTTTGTAGCAAAAGAAATTTAAATACATAAAATAAAAGTATCAGATGTGATAACAATGAGAAAAATGCCTAGCTTGGGTTCTTACGGAATTCTCTTATTTGATGCATTCGATCATAGAATTCTCATTACTAGAGTCAAGATATTGTTTATACCTAACCAAATTAATTGAAACATACAGTTAATTCAACCCAATCAACTAATTATCCCAATTTAAATTGATGAACAACATGCAAATTCTAGTTGCCCTAATGGCATTAAAATCTCAGGAAAAATTAGGTTGAATATCTAATAGAAATAGTCATAACTAAATATTCGGTTGATTTGTTGATAGCTCTCAAAAAGTGCTCTTATTTCTAGCTTAATTCGGGATCGTTATTGGATTTTACGTGTTTGTTTCTGAATTTTGTAGGTATTGAGCAACCAAGTGGTCGAATTGGGGATTTCAAGCTGACCGGAGTTATTTTAAAGCAAATTGGAGTTAATTTGAGCATTCAGACTTCAAAGGAGTTGAAAAGACCAAAATACCTCTGACCAGCATCGCAACGCTCAAATTTTAAAAAGCCCCAACGCTCGCCTAACTCTACAAGGTAGTAGCCTTGTATGCAGGGGAGCGTTGCAATGCTGCCTCTAGCATTGCAACGCTCTGGGTTTGGAACAACGCCAGCGTTGCAACGTTTCCCTAACGTTAATGATTTTTCTGTCGAGCGTTGCGATGCTGCGATTCTTCCTATAAATACTTCTCCTCGGCCCTAGGTCAAAGTATGTTGAATTGTATGCCAAAAATTTGGTGGTTCCTCAATGGAGGCCGAGGAAAGGCCTCACCCTCTTCCTTTTCCTCTAGGTATTCAGTATCATTAGGTTAATTTTTATTTTCGGAATATGAACATGTACTGGAACGTATCCCATAGATTTGTATATGAATTGATGAGGTAATTCTTTCACGTAGTTCTTGGATCGAACATTCTTTGTATTTAATGAGCTTCTGTTCAACTTTGTGCTTAATTAAGAATTATGTTTTTCTTGAATTCTGTTTAATTTAGACTTGCTTTTATGTGTTAGATTGACGCCCTTATCTTGATCGCATGTCTTAATTAGTTAAATTCAAGCTCACACGTATCCTTGTAATCGTCCATGCTTTGAATTTACCCTGATAGCAATGATTAGATGAGCATGGTTAGGTGTACAGGTTGACCTTGAATCTTTGCATCGCACATTTAACCTAGATTTAAAGAATAAATTGAGTATTTGATTAACATGGCTTTCCTGACACTTAATCAACATAGTTGAATCCTGAATCTTAATGCATGTGTTTCTAGTTCTTTATGACCGCTAAAGACCCAATTGCATCTAGGAGCATGTAGGTTAGTTAGGGCATGGTCTTTCTAACCTAAATTACGAATTAGGACGCTCGGTGGGTTTCGAGTTAATCGATTGTCGGCCTTTGTAGAGATCGGTTAACATGAACTAGTTGGGTAGCTATGCCTGCATAATTGACATCGTGATAATTTGGCAGTAACCGTGATTTAAATTACATTGAATGGCTATTTGATCTGAGAACCACACGTATCGATTACCGTTTCATATATCCATTGCACTTTACTTTTACTTGCTAATTTAAATTTATAAATCAAAAACCAAACCCAGTTTTTACTATTTTTCCACGGTCAAATCTAACCCAAAAGGAATTAATTCTTTGCTTCCCTGTGATTCAACCCTGCACTTACCACAGTTGCTACGTTTTAGTAGTAATAGGAGTAGTTAGGTGATTTTACAAATTTTCTTTTGTTTCAGTTTGGAGTCAAATTAACGACATCGATTTTCGATCCGAACATTCATTTCTAGGTTGGTTAGAACAATGTTCATCTAAATGATTTGCAACATAACCTAACCTATTGCTTCTACTTGTTTAAAACGAGATTAAATGTCACATATCAAATGTCAATCAAAAGTGATAATTAAAAAACTCCCAAGCATCCAATAATATAATCATAATCATTCGAGTACAGAATTGAATGCAACTATTCAAATAACTAGTTCAAAAACTCAGAAATACATCAAATAGGTAGAAAAATCCTAAAACCGAAGCTAAAAATGATTACCTTAGCCCATAATATTCATATGATAGCTAAAAAATCGTTTTGATACATCCTACTAACCAATAGAAGGAGAAAAGATGAGAGGAATTGTGCGGAAGTCGGCTGGTTTTTAGGATAACCACCTAATTTGGCAATAATTCAATTTATATTAAAGTTGCAGCGTAACGATGCTAAGCGCAACATAACTACGCTAGCTTTTAAAAATCATAGCTAAGGTTGTAGTGTTGTTACTCGTTGGGTTATGCTCTTATGATGAGGCACACATGTTTTCTTCGTCAAAATCCATAGCTTAATTACACTGACGGCAACGTTGTTACGCTACCTTTATATGTTGCATTATGTCTTGAGCTTAATGATGCAGCGTAAGGCTAGCGTAATTATGTTTCTTGCAATGTGTTGCTTCTGTCTTTGAGCATAACTCTATGCTGGGTGGAGGGTTGCAATGCTCGATACAGGGGCATTTTGATAATTTTCTCCTTTAAAGCTCGAATGCTCAGATTAACTAAAAAATGCTTCACTTTAACTTGAATGACTCCAAAATGGTTGATTCTACCTCTTAAGTGCCTGAATCTTTTAAAATAGCATAATAAACACATAAAATCCGAGAACAGTAACGAATTAAGTGGAATTAGATAGCATATTTATACCAAACACCCCCAACTTAATTCTTGATCGTCCTCGAGCAAGGTAGAAATAAACATACAGTAATTCAAATGATATGTTTACTAAAATTGCATGGTTCGTTACTCAAGCCTTAACCGTCTCCTAGAATTTAATTTGCACTCAACAATGAAATCAAATTATAAACAATCAATGAAGCACATTTTAAAATTAGTTCTAGACTTCTTCATGCAAGGGTGAGTTCAAAGCCCTTCTAATGAAGTCCTAACAGCCCATAATGGTTTTAAATGACCGTCAATTTCTTTTCCCCCTACACTAGCTTATACACCAATTATCAAGCACCAAAACAATCAAGACGGTAATATTTCTTCTAAAGTGCCTGAGATTTATCTCTAGGGATCCCTAAACTTGCATTTATTTTACCTAGGGTCATTAGCTTTCACACAAAACTACAGGGGACTATACTCACTCTTTTCTCGCAAGTGTCCTAACTAATCACAGCAAGGTAGCTCTCTCTACCCCTAGTCATGCATAACATTACAAGTTCATTTTTTTCCTCTTTATTTTTCATGATAGTTTCTTTTGAATGAAAACATATATCAGTTGATTTTTTAGCAGACATATAATTTATTTTTCTCCCTCAGTATTACATTACAACCCATCATGCAAAACACTCTCTAATCAGTGGGGCCTATCTAAGTGATAACAAAAATACAGGATAAGTAATACGATTTTAAGCATGCAAGGCCCAATTTAGTAGACAAAGAAGTTAAATTTGCGTGAGAATTAAGAAGTTATTTTAAAAGGGGCTAAAAATCATGATTATTCATATCAAACATCATATCATACAAATTAAAAATATAACGGAGTGTGTCATAGATTAGTCATCATTACGAAAAATTAACATAAGAAAACATGCATATAAGCACACAAATAAAATAATTAGAGCACAGATGCTCAAGGACTCCAGCCAGAACACATATATACCCTAACCCCAACTTAAAATTTAATGTTGTCCCCAATGTGATAAAGAATAGAAAACAAAGGACATAATGAAAAGGGAAAAAAAAAACTTCCCTGGAATTGGGCACACTAGATAGAGGTGATATTTGGCTCATAAAAAATATAATTCTCTCCATCTTCTCGAGGAGAACTAAAACCTAAAGATTAAGAAAATGGAAATAATTAAGCTCAAGAAAAATAAAAATAACAAAAAAGAAACCTAAACTAAGAAAGAAATAAAAAGATAAATCTTGGTTGCCTTCTTGTTTAAGGTCGATATACTCGACCCTACTCGAATTCAGCAACCGTAACCATCACGAACAACCAAGTCTCCACCTCCCACTCCCTACTTAGGAGGTTGGCCACCATGTAACATATGAGTACTAGAACACATAGGATTCGTGGGGGAAGAAGAATCAATCATAGAAATCTTTTCAATTTTCTCTTTACACCTAAGAGTTACGGACTCTTGATCAAAATCAATAACAACCCTAGTAGTCTTTAAGAAATATCGACCTAGCAGCATAGATAATTATGAAGAAGAAGCGGAATCAACATTCATATTAATTACATAAAAATCAGAAGGGAAAGTTAGGCCATTGACTCTAACAAGCATATCCTTGACTAAACTAACTTGCCTAACAAGGGAATGGTCAGCTAACTGCACCAAAATATCGGTAGGGTGCAGGATATGGGACTGAAAATTAGCATACATAGAAGTAGGCATAATATTAATTGCAAACTCTAAATCTAACATAGCATGCTCAAATTTTCTAATGCCTATCGACACAACATAAAAAATGCACCTTGGTTGTCCTGTTTAACAGGAAGATTACCTGACAATATTATCTCTTGTTTGACCTTTTCCTCTTGTTTCTTTTCCTTCGTCTCAGGAACTTCAACTTTATTTTCCTTTGAATCTCAACTCAGACCTTTTTCCCTTTGTAGTAGGGCTCTTAGCACTAAAAGACTACACGGAACTCACCTCCTCCTTGAGCAATAATCAACCTGCTAGGAAAGGGTCATGAGGGATATTAGCTTTTAAATTCAAAGGTGGATCAAATCTTACACCTCATTTTTTGGGTGGACACACAATCTGCTCCTTAAAATCCTCAGCCTTCTCTTCACTTATAACCTCTACTAGATTGTCAATAGGCACCTCAAAGGTCTCCATACAGTTCACAGCAGAGATGGCACTATCATTACACATATTGGGCACTGTTGGGAAGAAAGCTTCCCATACTAAGTGTCCAACCTGCTAACTACGTCGCCAGCTAAGGGATCTAGGCTATACAACTCATGTGAGAGGAATAGTCTGCTGAAACTTCTCTTGGTCATGTTGAATCTGCATGGTAGACTCTGTCAAGCTCTTCACCATGTCTTCCAAAAGCATACTCGAACTGCTGTGGCCCTAGTGTCCTTGGTTTTTCCAACGAGTGACTTTGTAAATCTGATTACCTTGCTAATCTTCAGCAATAATTACATCAACAGCAAGCTTCTGAGATTGTGTATTTTCAGAGCAAACTTGTTTCATAAGAGTAGATAGTTCACCAATTTTAGCTCTAAGTTCATTTACCTCTTGCGAAAATATGGTTAACTAAGAGATGTGATCTCTAGTCCCAAACTTTTGATTATTTTCAGCCATGGTGGAAATCAACTCCATAGATTGAGAGAGGGGTTTTGTTCACAAATGCTCCACCTATAGTTGCAACAATATTACTTTTATCATGTTGTAGTGATCCCTCATAAAAGTAGTGAATCAAGAGGTGATCTGGGATTTGATGATTAGAGAAACCAGTGTAGTGGCATTTGAACCTCTCTCAATACTTGTATAATGACTCTCTATGCCCCTATAGGGTGCTAGAAATCTCTTTCCTTATTCTGACGGTTCTAGATGCTGGGAAAAATTTATCCAAAAACCTCTTATTCATCTCAGCTCAGGTGGTAATGCACCCTGATGCCAGATAGTACAACCAGTCTTTCGTGTCATTCTTTAGAGGCAACGCGAAGGTTCGTAGGTTGAATTGCACCTCCATTACACCGTGACGGCACATTCCACTACATATGATGTGGAAGTTCTTCAGGTGCTTGTGTGGATCCTCACTTGCATATCTAGAAAAAGAAGGTAGTTAGTGAATGATATTAGTTTTTAACTCGAAATTACGTGTGGTCTCGAGGTAAGTGATGCGGAGGGGTTGCTGATAATTTGTAGAAATACAAGCTATTGTTCTCTCAAAGTTGGAATAATTAGGATTATAAGTGATGTAGATGCGCTCATATAAAGGAAAACACATGAAAGTGTATATATGTGATGAACTCATGCAAAAGTATCTTCTTAAGTAAAAAACTGCATCACTAACGCACTTTAATGAATGAATTAGAAAAATCTACTAAGTGTTACAGACAAGGCCAACCCTTGGGGCATGCATCTAGCTTATCTGACGCATAAAAGATACATTTGGCTCATGCAATCCACGTCAAATCACAACTTGCAGGCATGGGCATCTGACTGACGGTGTCTGATCAAGGCAAAATAGTAGGCGACTATCTTAGAGTATTCGTTTTAATGCAATCACATCATCAAGTGGCTGAGTTGATTGCCTATATAAGGCGGAGTTGCTTATAAATGAGGAAGCTAGCCAATTAGTTAGTTACAGAGTTAACCATTTTCTTATTTTCACCTCTACTGCAAGGAATATGAGGGACGATAGCCATTCTCCACTGTTGGTAATGAGGTGCTGCTGAAGAGAAGCTAGAGAGAGACATTTCCTTCAACATTTCCACCAAGTTGGCAAGAACAAACATAAAAATAAGCCAAAGAGAACAAGAGGTTGAACCTTGCGGTTTGACTTCTTTCTCTTACTTTGCATTCTCATTCCTATCCCATTTTGATTGAACTAAGATTATATGTATCAAGACTTATTTCTTTAATTCAATCTCAATCTCAACCATTCTTCACATCTCCATCTATTAATTTTCTAAATTTTATTGTATGTGAATCTTCTGGCTTGATAAGTGCATAACTTTGTTGCTTGAATCCATCTAATCAATTGATTGAAGTGAAAAAGCAATTAGTTACTCAAGAGAGTAACTACTTGTTAAATGCATCAAGCTAGGGCATGAGTAGTTTTAGAGATAAAATTATTCATGTCATTTGTCTATTCATTTTAACTAATGCATGTAACCTAGAGATAAGATAAGTGTGGCATCCGTATCGAGAGATGTTGAGCATAAAGTAAAGAACAAACTTCTAACGCATCACATTTACACTTAGAATTTAGCAAGTATCTGCACCATTTCCATTTCATTGTTAATGTGCTTGCACAGGCTTGATCCAATCATCCACGAACCTTTTTCCCTCTTTCTGAACTCTTATTTCCCTCTTGCATGTGTGTCAGTAGTTTAATGTATATAACCAACGCATATGAGACAATTAGAAAATCTCTGCAATAGATCTAAAGACCAAACATGCGTTAGTGTACTCTAGAGTCCCTAAGTTCGACCCTGGGCTTACTAGGAGACTTAAATTAGATTTATACTTGTGTCTAGCGTAAGAGAACTTGTATGCATTAGCAAGATATGTACAAACATAAATCTATCACAAATCTAACGCATAACATCATCTTTATACCAAGAGATAAATTAAACATCTTTTTCATAATCATTCATTCGTATCATCATTTATTTTCTAAAGCATAAGCACGATTGAAATAATAACAGTTGTTGAGTAAGATCAAAAGCTAAAAGCTTCTTCAGGGTGAGCACTTAAGGTTGCACCAATTTGGTCTGAGCAGATTTTGTCGCCCAAATCTTGACCAGATAATTTAACCGTGTCTACCACAACAAACTTTAGTCTTAGTGTTATGGAATTCTCCTATTCGATGTATTCGAGCATAGAATTCTCATTACTACAGTCAATAAGTTTTTTTATACCTAACCAAATTAATTTGAACAGTCAATTAATTTGACCTAATAAACTTATTAGCTCAATTTAAATCGATGAACAACATATAGATTTAAGTTGACCTAATTGCATTAAAATATATGGAAAAGTTAGGTTGAATATGTAATAGGAACAACCTTAATGTAATATTTGATTGATTCGATTCTAGGTTGGTTAGAACAATACTCATGTAAATAATTTGCAAATTAACCTAACCTACTGCTTCTAGTTGATTAACACGATATTAAATGTCGCTTATCAAATGTCAATCAAAAGTGATAATTATAAATTTCTAAGCGTCCAATAATACAATCATAATCATTCGAGGATAGAAATGAATACGAAAATTATAAATAACCAGTTCGAAACCTTACAAATACATCAAATAGGTAGACCATAAAAACCCAAGCTAGAAACAATTACCTTAGCCAATAATATCCATAATAATCGCCAAGGAATTGTTTTATATATCCTACTGATGAAAAAGAGGAGAAAATATTAGAGTAATCGTGTGAAAGGCAGCTGGTATATAGAATAATTAACAAATTTAGCAATAATTCAATATATATTAAAGTCAGAGCATAATGAGCTAAGCGCATTGTAACTATGTTGGCTTTTAAAAATCATAGTGTAAGGTTGCAGTGTTGTTACTCTATGGGTTACGCTCTTACGATGAGGTGCGCGTGTTTTCTCCATCAAAATTTCGTAGTGTAATTATGTTGATGGTAGCGTTGTGTAACTTCTATCTTTGAGCGTAACTCTATACTTGGTGAAGGGTTGCAATGCTCGGTTCAGGGGCATTTCAGTAATTTTCCTCCTTCAAAACTCGGATGCTCAGATTATCTCCAAATTGCTTCAAATTAACCTTGAACGACTCTAAATGGTCAATTCTACCTCTTAAGTGCTCGAGACCTACAAAATAGCATAATAAACACATAAAATCTTAGAAAAATCATGAATTAAGTGGAACTAAACACATTGTCTTTGCTACCATGCACCCAAGGCCTCAGTAAATATATCTACTAGTTATTCTTTAGTACAACTGTTCCAGAACAATTTGCTTATTTTCAATGAGATCACTAATAAAATGATGTCATATATCAATGTGTTTGGTTCGAGTGTTGAATAGGATTCTTTGATATATTGATAGCACTAAGGTTTTCATAGTAAAGAGTCAGGTGTCCTATGGAACATCATATTCCTTCATCCACATCAATTGAGTACAACTACTACCTGTGGCAATGTATTCGACTTTTGCAATATAAAGTAAAACAAAATTTTGTTTCTTACTGAACAATGATATATGAATTTTTCCAAGGAAGAAACAATCTTATATCATTGTTCTTCCTATCCTCAGAACTTCCTGTTCAGTCAGCATCACAATAGCCCACGAGAGAGCTATTAGTGTCAAATGTATAGAATATCCCATAATCACTTGTCCCAATAATGTACTTGACTATTCTCTTTGCTTCAAGAAGATGGTTTGATTTGGGGCAAGATTGATATCATGCACAAACTCCAACTACAAATGTCATATCAGGTCTACTACCAGTGATCTATAACAAGCTTCCAATAATGATTCTATATAAACTTCGATCAACATAATCTCCATTTGCATATTTGGAAAACTTACGATATGTGGGAGCTAGAGGTCGATTGAATTTTGTCTTTTCAAGCCCAAATTTCTTCACAATACTTCTAGCATAGTTACTTTGTGAAATAAATGTGCCCCCTTCCAGTTGTTTGATTTGGAACCCAAGGTACTTTTCACATCCATTTGAAATAATTTAAACTTCAGTAAGCATGCGATACCTAAAAGCAATCTGATAGCTTTGAGCCAAGCCATAGGAGCAAATGTTCCATCAAGGTCTACTCCTTTAATCCAAGTATACCCTTGAACAACTAAACGAGCTTTATTTCTAGTTACATTTCCACTTTGATCATATTTGTTTTTAAAGATCCACTTTGTCCATATAACATTCACATTATCTGAACGAAGAACAAGAGCCCAAACAACATTTCTCACAAATTGACCAAGCTCCTCCTGTATTGCATTCACCCAACACTCATCAACAAGGGTTTCCTTGACATTCTTTTGTTCAATATGGGAGGTAAAATAAATGTTACTTATCATCTAAAGATAATTCACTTTGTCTTTTCTTCTAGTAGAGACCCCTTCTTCTAAACTTCCAATTATGTTAGAGATAGAATGGTTTTTATGAATCCCACTCGAAGTTGCTTCTCACTAACTTCACATTCTTCAATCACATCCTCGCTATTCTCAATCTGGCTTTTAGTATACTTGTCAGATAACTTCACATTCTTCCAATTAGGTTTTTATGAATCCTCGCTATTGAAGCTAACAATAGGTAACATGTCATTTTCTTCTTCCTCAAAGATAATATCAGAACCATTCACTACATCATCAAGTAAAATATTTATAAATTCCATGGCACATCGTGTACATTTGTTGTACATGCGGTAGTCCTTACTATTTGTGGAATAACTAAAAAATATACCTTCATTGGATTTGGAATTCCAATTTGTCCTGGTGTCTCTGTCTACCAAGATATACAACCTGTTGCCGAAAATATGAAAATATTTAACATTAGGTTTCCTCCCTCTCTATATTTTATAATTTGTGTTGGAGGAACCAAGACATAGAGCTACTGGGTTATGGATGTGACATGCAGTATTTAAAACTTCAGCCTACTATTTAAGGTTCCATATAGTTGAAAGAAGAAAGGTATTTTACGATCTCTTTTTCCACAACGGTGACATATCAATGTTTGTTTAAACTGACATTTTGTCTTCTGTTTATACTGTTAGAAGATGTTTCAAGTAAGCCATATGATTCAGGGAGTTGAGCTCTTACAAACTCAATTTCCTGTTTCCCTTTGAGTTTGGATGGTTGATTAACCCTGATACCCCTTTTCGAGAACCCAAGCCCTTCATTGTCACTAGTTGGTTTTCCTTTTGACAAAATTTGTCTAGCGTTTCAGTGCATGAATTCAACATTCTAACTAACTTGCACCTGAAGTCTTTCTCTACTTTAAAAAGATTTAATTCATGTTTTAATTTTGCAATTGTAGACATAAGTCTATGATTATAATCCATCAGAGATTCAATTTTCTCTTTTTGAACATCAAGAACCTTCAAGTCATCTTGCCACTTGCTGAATAGAGTTTGATAAGATGGATCAGATGACGTAGGATTACTCTCGTTATTTCCACTTCCCATGAGCACATCAAACTCAAGATTTCAAAAGATGAAGTCTCAAAAGAGATGATACTAACAAGTGCCTAGACATCAACTTCAGAGTCACTACTGCTATCAAAATCATCTTTAGACCAGGTCAAGACATAACTCCTATTTTGCCTTTTTAGAAAATTCGAACATTCAACTTGAAAGTGATCGAAACCTTCACAATCCTAGCATTTGAAAGACTTCTCCTTGTTTTGATAGCTCCCTTCATACATTTTAGGATTTAGACTGTCTAGGAGGAAGGTTTCCTCCTTATCTGGTGCTCCAAGTGCTTGAATTTCATGTCTTCTTCTCAAATCGTTTGAGAACACGATTGAATTGATTGGCTAGGAAGGATATAGAATCAACAAGAGACTCATCAGTCTCCCTATTCAGATCATCAGGCTCCTATTCAACTGAGGACTGCAAAGTCACTCCTGTATTCCATTTTTCTAGTTTTCCTTCCATGGGCATTTCAAAGGTTAGAGGTGAGCCAAATAATTCATCAACTTTTATGTTAAAGATTTTTTGAGCTTCTTTAATAGTAGTTACTTTCATATCAAATTTCATAGGTAAAGACCTCAGCACTTTCCTAACGAGTTTTTCTTTAGAGATTTTCTCTCCTAGGGCAAATAACTCACTGGCAATATCTAGTAATTGAACGTTAAATTCAAAAACCAATTCATCATCCTGCATTTTGAGATGTTCAAACTTTGATATCAAAAGTTGTAGTCTTGACAGCGTGACTTTCAAAGTTCCCTCATGAGCAACGGACAAGAGATCCCAAGCTTCTTTAGCCGAAGTGCAAGTTTTAATCAAACAGAATATGTTGCAATCCACATGAATAAATATAGCGTTTAAAGCATTAGAATTCCCCGATTAGGTTTCATCTTTAGTTTCTTGAATCTCGGGTTTCAAAATTTCTTTATCATCAACATTCTTCATTGTTGGAGGAGAGCATCCTGTTACAATGACTTTCCATGTTTTACTATCAATTGACTTTAAGAAACTAATCATCTTGGCTTTGCAGTAAGAGTAATTTGTTCCATCAAGAACAGGAGGACACACAGTGGAACCACCTTTCTTAATACCTTCCATGGTCAAAGCACTTAAGATAAAGGTGATTGATAACGGGCAGGAATACACGTTATTACAACGCAAATAAGTAAAACAATAAGGGAATGCGACAGTAAAAATATTCAAAATCATGTCCAAAAGCGTTAAACTAAGAATATTGCAATCGCATGTGCTCATCGCATAAAAGCAGCTAATTTACTTATTTTATGCAGGAAAAATGTGTTGGCGCAAAGTAAATTGCGATCCAAAGAATTCAGCGCCAGAGCGCATTAGAAGATTACGACCGCAAAGTCATGCGATCGTATGCGCTCGCAAAAATTTGCTCAAGAAAGTGGCCGCATAAGACGGCGCATCAAGGTGAAAGCATAATAAATCATGATGGATGGAAAAGCTGACAATGGTCGAATCTGAATTTAGTTGACAAGCCGTTAACGACACACTATAGCAGGTACATTCAACGTTTCGGTGACCATTATTAGGTGCATCAAACAGAAGAATTAATGACCGCCCATCATTGCAATCATTTGAGAGAAAAGCTTCTTCACCTTGAGCTCTATAAATACCGAAGGCCACCATCGTTAAAGAAGTTCGAATTCTACACAGTTCGCTATATACATAGAAGATAGAATATACAATTAGTTAGCCGTAGTCTGTAGTTGTTCATATACTTAGAGGCGGAGGCGAGCGAAGAGAAGAAGACGCCGGGAGATCATTCCTGGTTAGCTCAGAAGACTGCCAGGAAGCGCTGAAAAAGGAGAGAGGGTCAACACTTGCGAAAGCAAGGATATTCTCTGGACAAAGTAAAGTAAAAGGCAGTGTTAAAGCCTCGAGAAGCAAGACATTGCTACAGGGCTTCTTATCCCTACTTTCAATTGTTGTTTTGTATTTTGCCTTTATTTATAAAATGGAATTTGCATCTCAACATCCGTTTAATCTCTTCCCATTTCGTATGAGTAGCTAAATTTCTAAATGGGTTGAGAAGCACTTAGCTAGCATGACCTAAGATCTTCACTTTTGAAAGAATGTTTAGAAGAAGACAACGAAATTTCGGAACGGCAGTACATATTACACTAATAGTAACTTTTTGATTTCCTTTGCAGCTTTCAATCTCTGTGCACTACCTCTCTTTCAGTAAGGGAAGAAGCGAGTGTCGTATGAGCGAAGAACAAGTTCCTGAGCCCAATTATGACCCAGAGATTGAAAGAACGTTCAGAAGAAGATAGTGAGACAACCGCCAACAACAACAAGAGGGAAATCCCAACATGACAGAACAACCGGAAGACAGAGCAGCAAATAGAAAGAATATCATGGCAAACCCCATTCTCCTTGTGAACGACCGTAATAGACAAATCCGAGACTATGCGTTGCCTAACTTCTATGATTTCTCACCAAGAATCATGAGGCCAAACCTGGATGGATCGAGGTTTGAGATGAAGTCGGTTATGTTGCAGATGATTCAGACGGCCGAACAGTTTGGTGGTAGGCGTGGCGAGGATCCGCACGCTAATGTCCAGAGTTTTATTGAAATCTGCAATACTTTTGTGTTCCCAAACATCTCAGCTGAGAAAGTTTGACTAACATTGTTTCCATTTTCAATTATGCGACAAGCAAGGAAATGGGCCTATTTCCTTGAACCAGAGGAGATTACGTCTTGGAAACAAGTAGTAAAGAAGTTCATGAAGAAATACTTCCCCTCGACAGAGAACGCAAGAAGGCAGAAGTTGATTGGTGCGAGATTGTCCGCACAATGGCTTACCCGATTGCCTCCAAAAGGAAATATTTTATCACGATTTGAACCCTGCATCGTAGACGGCTGCCAATGCGGTACCAGCTAGAGGTATGCTTGAAAAACGTATGATGAGGCTAAAAATATTCTTGATCGCATTTTGAAGAATCACGAAGACTGAAGGGAAAGCGATTAACGACTTAGAATTAAAGATGGTGATGCAAGCCATGGGACCATCGCATCCCTACAAAATCCAATGAATGCGATGATGAATCTGATACAAGGCATCATAATCAATAGCCGAGAACACAAAGAGGGCAAGCCAACGCAATCGAGCAGACAAGCACAAGTTGTTCTAATTTTGGAGATTTGCATCCGATGGAAGAATGTTCGAGGAATTCGCAATCTATATATTTCATAAGAACAATCCTTTCTCCACCACTTACAACCCTGGTTGGAGAAACCACCCCAACTTCGCAGGGAAAAATCAACAACAAAATTATCAACTAATGGCGCAAAAAGAAGGGCCGCCAGGATTTTTCCCATAAACAAACTGTCAATCGCAAAATCAAGATAGCAGTTCACAGGCCCCGCACTCTTCATCTCTGGAGAGCCACTATTAAAGCAGTATATTGAGAATAATGAAATGGTGCTCCAGAATCAAGCGACTTCAATCCGCAATCTCGAAATTCAGATAGGACAGATTATGGGCGAGCTCAAAAGTAGATCACAAGGGGTGTTACCAAGCTCAACTGAGCTCCCTCGCAACCCAGGGAATATGGGAAAGGTGCAATGTTAAGTTGTGACGTTGCGAAGTGGAAAAACAGTAGCGGAAGAGAAGAAGGAGCCAAGCCAAACTAATCCAGTTGCGATGGAACCCCAGACCCTATTGACACGAGAGGAACCAGAAGAAAATGAGATGATGGAACTAGAAGTTTCGTCCACTTCTAAGCCTATGGAACAGGGAATCGTGAAAGTACAGTTGCCACCATTTCCTCAAAGACTTAGATAGAAGAAAAATGATGAAGTGCAGTATCATCACTTCATGGACATGTTAAAACAACTGCACATCAACGTCCCTTTCACTTAAGCGATTGAACAAATGCCAAGGTACGCTAAGATTTTGATGGACATGGTGATGAAGAAAAGGAGCACAGGGAAGTTTGCAACGGTGGCGTTAACGCAAAGGTCAAAAACCATTATTCCATCAAAAATGCGCGACCCCAGAAGTTTCACGATACCCTGCTCAATTGGCGGGATATATATAGAAGTGTTTTGCGATCTCGGGGCCAGTATCAACTTAATGCCCATTTCAATTTTTAAACAGTTGAATGTGGGGTAGCTGACGCCCAAGACAGTGACTCTCCAATTAGCGGATAGGTTCCTAGTTCATCCAGAGGGGAAGGTGAAGGATGTCCTAGTCTCAATTGACAAGTTTATTTTAGCGGCAGACTTCATCATTCTCAATTATGAAGGGGAAAAGGATGTACCCATCATATTGGGACGGCCATTTTTATCCACTGGTCGCGCTCAAATTGATGTGTACAAGGGAAAGATCATGCTGAGTGTGAATGGACAGAACCTTAAGACCTAACAGATTCCGACAATGAACCCAGTAGTAACGAAGAAGAAGAGTCTAAAGATGAAAATGAAGAGTGGATGCGACCACATCTGTAGCAACCTGCAATGCAATTATTGAAACGACAACCAAAGAAGAAAAAATGACGTTGAATGAAGAGATAAAAGAACAACAACCTTCCTTGGACCAACCACCAACTGTGGAATTAAAAACTTTGCAAAGCCACCTAAAGTATGTTTTCTTAGGGCAAAATGAAACTCTACCAGTAATAATTTCCTCTTGCTTCAAGAAGAACAAGAGCATGCACTACTGGGCATCCTGAACAAGTATATAAAAGCAATAGGCTAGCTAGCAGACATAAGAGGAATCAGCCCCCCATATTGCATGCACAAGATACGGCTCAAAGAAAACCACAAAGGGTCGATCGAACCTCAGCGTAGACTAAACCCTACGATGAAGGAAGTTATGAAAAAGGAGATATTCAAATGGTTGGATGCAGGCATTATTTATCCAATCGCCGGTAGCACGTGGGTCAGCCCCGTGCATTGTGTGCCCAAAAAAGGAGGAATGACGGTAGTTCTCAATGAAAATAAAGAATTAATACCAATGAGGACTATCACTGGCTGACAGATTTGCATGGACTACCGCAAACTCAATGCGGCGACGAAGAAGGATCATTTCCCCTTGCCTTTTATTGACCAGATGCTAGACTTCCTAGCAGAAAATGATTACTTCTGCTTTTTGGATGGGTATGCAGGCTACAACCAAATCAGGATTGCTCCTGAAAACCAAGAGAAAACTATATTCACCTGCCCCTATGGGATGTTTGCTTTTCGCCGTATGTCGTTCGGGTTATGCAGTGCGCCGAGCACGTTCCAGAGGTGTATGATGACCATCTTCTCTGAGTATCTTAAAGACAGTGGAAATTTTTATGGACGACTTCTTAGTTTACGGGCAAACATATGAAGTTTGTCTGAACAATTTGGAGAAGATACTACGGAGATATGAAGAGACAAATCTTGTGCTAAACTAGGAGAAGTGCCACTTCATGGTGAATGAAGGTAGTGCTTGGGCACAGAGTCTCCAAGGAAGGGTTGGAGGTCGATAAGGCGAAGATTGAGGCCATTTAAGAGCTCCACCACCAGTAAATGTAAAGGCTGTCAGGAGTTTCATGGGACATGCAGGATTTTATCGACGTTTTGTGAATGACTTTTCAAAGATTGCTCGACCATTGAGTGTGTTGCTGGAGGCCAAGAGAACGTTTGACTTTGATGAACAATGCCTTAACACAGTCAAAATACTGCAGAGCGCATTGATAACCGCACCTGTATTGATTGCACCTAACTAGACAGAGTCGTTTGAGTTGATGTGCGATGCTAGCGGTTATGCGATGGGGGTGGTGCTAGCGCAAAAGAAAAAACAATGCTACACCCCATCGCATATGCGAGTAGAACCTTGAACCCTGCCCAAATGAGTTACACTACCACTAAAAAATAACTTCTTGCGGGATCTTTGCACTGGAGAAATTTAGAGCTTACTTGCTGGGATCCAAAGTGATCGTTCACACCGACAACTCGGTAATCAAAGATTTAATGACAAAGAAAGATTTTAAGCCAAGGTTTATTCAATGGGTTCTCCTCCTTCAAGAATTCAACATGGAAATCATTAATCGCAAGAGAACAGAGAACCAGGTTGCGAACCACCTATCAAGATGAGAAAATCCGGAAGTCAACTGCAACCAGTTGGAGGTGAACGCAACCTTTCCAGATGAGCACCTGTTCAAAATTAAAGAGTTCCATCGGACGCAAATGTGGTCAATTATCTGGTCTCTCGAACAACTTTTCGGAGAATACAACAGCCCCACCAAAAAAGCGGCTGATACACGAATGGTAGAAATACCTATTCATTGTGATAGCCAAATCTTTTACAAAAGGGGGTCAGACAAGACTTTGCGTCTATGTGTACCAGAGACTGTTCACCGGCATATTATCCCATGCATCTGCGACACGTATGGCTGACATTTTGAGAGGCAACACAACAGCAAGGTGTTACACAAGTGGAATATTCTTTTGCCAAACTTTTATTTAAGGACGCGAGAGACTATTTAATGAAATTGTGACACGTGCAACGCACAGGAAACATTTCAATGGCAAGAATTGTGTCACACCCCGCCCCAAGGACACCTCTTGCGGAATACTCTGATACCAAGGTTCCATAATATAATAGCGGAATGCCTATATAGGCACCAAACACATTTATTAATTCAGAAATATAACATGTTTAGAGTCATTACAACACTAGATTCACAAGTCCCAAAGCCCAAAACCCTAGTCCCTATATGAACAACAGTAACATGTGGACAATAGTTATAGTAACCACCTAACAGACGGGTTACAATATCTTTATCCTTTAGTAGTAGAGCAGATGCAGAGTTTATCTTCTAAGGATTTCACCGCTACCTGTGGGTGGGGGGGGTAAGTGACTTAAGAAAGGTAATTGATTCTTATGCAAATTTTCAATAAAGAGTTCAAACTGAAATATAAGCTTCTACAATACTTGTACTGTAGTATAAACATTTTCCAAGCATAAAGCTTATAAAGCTATTTTAATCATAAAACAGTAAAACTGTTTCTCATTTGAGAATAACCCCACTATGGGTAAAAACAATCCCAACACCAACTGCTAGTCAAGAGAGAACCCTTTTTCTCAATCTCTTACTCTATCTACCTACATGCACATGGCCATACTAAGTACCGTCATACCTTAGGTACTTCTACTCAGATACCTTCTCAAATGTCCTTTTGTATCGAGCTACTAGGATACCTTATCAAATGCCCTTTAGTATCCGGTTGGTTTTGTACATTCTCAAACGTCCTTCAGTACCAATAGATACCTTCTCAAATGTCCTTCAGTATCTAGTTGGCTAGATACCTTCTTAAATGTCCTTCGGTATCGCGTTTTTAAGTAAAAGTAGTCATAAATGACTTTCTCTTTAAAGCATGTAAAGTATAACACATATAAAAACATGGCTTTAAAGATACTAACGCATGTTGGGTATATTTAACACATATAGATAGCTTTTCAACAAACTTCCCACACATGCATGCGTTTAAAACATAACTCATGGTTTGCTTGGAAATCACTTTATAAAACTAGCTGGCATGAGAATAATCTTCTTTAAAATATGCTTTCTATAAAACATTGTAATTCAAACATTTTAGTCAAAATTTTTTAGTCACTCACCTCAATCGCTTAGGAACTTTTCACTCTAGTAGTTCTTTTCTACCTCGGGCTCTCTTTTTCACCCCTAGAATTCAGATTCAACTTATTGCTCAGATTACTAATAGTTTAGACCTTATTTTGAGATACTTCCTTCTACAAACATATTCTAAATTGTCTCAAGAAGCTTACCCTAAAATTTGAGCTCATAAATTCTCATGGTTTGGCTGGAATCTCAAAATCTTCAAGACTGGCCCAAGCTTATACGACAGCCTGACCCTTCTATCTTCTTCTCAGTTTCCAGTCCTACCATGAAAACTAGAACTCCAGAGCTTTCAGGTGGCTTTGAAATCACTCCAAACGCACGAGTAAATTAGGAGAACTTCTCATCCAAAGGTTTGCTCAACTCTCCCACTCTTTTTACTGTATTTTTGAATTGTGGTCTGAAAATGAAGTCTTCTGGCCCTATTTATAGGCATCCAAACCTTCTCCAAAGTCGACACCACCTACTTGGCTGCATGTCCAAGTGTTTCTCCCTCACACTGCCAACACATCTTTTTTATCAGCGCAATCTAAGTGTCTTTCTCCCATGTTGCCAACGCATGAGCTTCCAATCTGATGCAACCACCTCAAATTCTTAAGGCTTAAGGCTTCCTCCCAAGAAGACACATGGTTTGATGACGTTTTTTAGATGATCTCATTCTTTATATGCGTCCAACTCTTGGATGTTCAACGCATAGTCCATACTTAATACATAGCCTATAATCAACGCATAGCAAGCCAATTCACTACCATAGCAATCCAACTTATCCATCGCAAGAGCTAGCCATCACCAACACATAGGGTGACCACCCATCCTCGACGAATGGCTCACTAGGTAGCATCGCACGGCTTCCTTGGCATGGGCGCTGGCCACCGTCGTATGGGCATGCTGCATAGGCTAGTCGCTCGACGGATGGGCGTGCTACATAGGCTGGCCGCCTGACGTATGGACGTGCGGCATAGGCTGGCCATCATTCGCTCGCTCGGCCACATAGGCTGTGCGCGACACATTGATACTTGGCAGGGTGTTTCAATGCATGGGCATGGCCGTTCGACAGGGCGCTCGCTGCACAGGCATCGCCACTCAATGCATGGCAGGGGCACTTGGCTAGCTGCTCGATGCATTCGGCAAGGGCGTCTGGCCGAGGCTGCTCGATGCATTGGGCAGGGCATTTGGCAGCGTTTGGCCTGCTCGACGCATGGGCTGCCTTCCAACGTATCACCTCCATCTTTCTTCCTTCAGCCACATGCAATCACCAACAATCCTTCCAACGCATCAACACCACCCTTCCAACGCATCAACAAAATTCTATACTTAGCCACATTTTCCAAGGTTTTTCCCAAAAGTTAAGCTTCCAAATTTCCTCATTTCTTCTAGTTTTCTATCATTTTCTCTACCATTACACACTAGTTTCCACATCAATCTACTCACCACACTGATCTCAATAGGGAACATACTCAAGTAGAGAAATTAGGATTCGGGGTTCACAAATGCGATGCCAATGAATATTATCTTAGAGTTGGAGCTATTTGATGTATGGAGCATAGACTTTATGGGACCATTCCCACCATCAAATGGTCACCACTACATTCTGTTGGCGGTTGATTATGTTTCCAAATGGGTTGAAGCGGTATCGTGTGCCGCAAGCGATGCAACAATAGTCTCCAAATTATTGTGAAGAAATATCTTCACTCGTTGGCACCCCACGTGCAATAACAAGTGACGAAGGCTCCCACTTTGTCAATGGCATCATCAACAAACTGCTGATCAAGTATAATATCCTCCATAAGGTCGTCACCGCATACTATCCACAGAAAAACGGCCAAGCCAAGGTGTCCAATAAGGATATCAAACTGATCCTAGAGAAGGTGGTGAATCCTTCACGTAAAGATTGGGCCATGAAGCTAGACGAGGCCTTGTGGGTATACAGGACCAACTATAAAACACCTATAAGCATGTCCCCGTATGTGCTGGTGTTTGGAAAGGCATCTCACTTACCCCTTGAATTGAAGCACAAAGCAATGTGGATAGTGAAGAAACTCAATTTTGATTTGAAGACCGCAGGGGAGGCAAGGAAACTTCAGTTGATTGAGCTAGACAAATGGAGAACTTAAGCATATGAAAATGCCAAGATCTACAAGGAGCGTGCAAAACGTTGGCATGATAAATGACTATGCGAGAAGAATCTCAAAGTTGGACAAAAGGTCTTGTTATACAATTCTCGGCTATGACTTTTTCCTGAAAAATTAAAGTCACGATGGTCCGGTCCATTTATAATCAAAGAGGTATTCCCGCATGGGACGGTTGAGTTATCCAATGAGGACGGGATCAACGCATACAAAGTCAACGGGCAAAGAGTCAAGATATATCACGGAGGAGACTTGCATCGCGAGAAAACCTCCATGGATCTGAGGAATTCCTGACTAAAGAAGAAATGGGCAGTTTTTGCGGCAGCATGCAATACAATCAGGGATGCAATTCTTTTCTTTTGAAGCATCATTTTTATATCTTTATTTCATGAACTCACTCTACCCTATCATATCCTTTAAACCCCCCATTTTTAAAAAAAAAAAAAAAAAATCAAGTTTGTCTTTTATATTTTTGACCCTCTTGATTTTTTTAGCAACGATTGTGGTAAACGATTGTGGTGGAGGTACGTGATAAACGACAAAACACAACCAGTTAGTTCAGCCCATCGCAATCGAAGAAATCAGCTCACCACAAAGAAGGATGTGATCACAGATGATGTAGGCAACAGAGCAAATTTGGGGGTTGTATCTTTCTTTGACTCTGTTTATTCCAAATTTTACATTCTCGCATCTCATTTTTAATTTTGATAATTTTATCATCGCATCCTTTTTAATTGACGCAATCATTAATTGTAGATTACTCTAGTTAGTCATCGCATTTTTTTCGTATCAATTATGATTTCAATGATGAAACACATGCCTCTATTTCTAATCGCATGTACTAGAATCAACTTAATTTTATGACAGTCAATTCATGAAATATTTCTAGAAGTTAGTGGTCCACCAGCTTTCTTTCAAACTGATTTTTAGGAAACTTCCTAAGAACATTGCATGAATCATTTCAGTCTATCAGCAATGAGAACATTACTGCATTTAAATTTGGGGGTGCCGGTATTTATTTTCAACCTTGCTACCTTTAGACATTTAAAAAAAAAAAAATCATAAGGTTGAAATCGGATCCTACTCGTAGTTGGATGTCCGCATGACATCTGTGGGGGCAAGCCAAAACGAATGTAGGAATACGTGGTCACAACATAAATAAGAGATCGCAACTCGGCTGCCAAATGGGCATGACGTTTAGACTGAGAAAGAGTGCCTTTGGCTCGTATTGGAATGCTCGCATGACACCGTGGGGCAAACCAAAATGAAGGCTAGGCATACTTGGATCAAGCGGCAAGGTCAACAAAAGGAATATCTTAAACTACACAAGGATAAAAAATTCTTTGGAAACACCTGAGGTGAAAAGGTTTTTGAAATAAATCGAATGCGATGTCCTGGAAACAAGTAAATCTTTTTTAAAGGTTAAACTTGCCGGTCCTTAATTTTAGAAATATCTTAAGAAGAGTCCAGGGATAGAAATTAAGATAAGATTTTTGGTTCATAAATTTTGAATAAAGGCACCTCGGAATCTAGGTAAGGAAAGGCGGCTGACTCTTAAAGAAAATCTTTAGTTTATGCTTGAGGAAAAAACATTGTTTTAAAAATTTAGTGGTATGAATAATGGGACAGAAATACACGTTATTACCGGTGTAAATAAGTAAAAAATAAGGGAATGCGGCAGTAAAAAATATAATATCAATGTCCAAAAGTGTTAAACTAAGAATAATGTGATCGTATGCACCATCGCAGTAAAAGCAGCTAATTTACGTATTTTGTGCAGGAAAATGTGTTGGCGTAAAGAAAATTGCGATCCAAGGAATTCGGCGCCCGAGCGCATTAAAAGATTGCGACCGCAAAGTCATGCGATCATATGCACTCACGAAAATTTGCTCATGAAGGTGGCCGCATAAAGATGGCACATCAAGGTGAAAGTATAATAAATCATGATGGGACGAAAAGCTGACGACAGTTGAATCCGAATTTAGTTGACAAGCCGTTAACGACACACTGTAGCAAGTGTATTCAACTTTTCGGTGACCATTAATCAGTGCATGAGATAGAAGAATTAATGACCGCCCATCATTGCAATCATTTGAGAGAAAAGCTTCTTCACCTTGAGCTCTATAAATATCGAAGGCCACAATCATTAAAGGAGTTTGAATTCTACACAGTTCGCCATATACATAGAAGATAGAATATACAATTAGTTAGCAATATTTTGTAGTTGTTCATATACTTAGAGGCGGAGGCGAGCCAAGAGAAGAAGACGCCGAGAGATCATTCCTGGTTAGCTCGAAAGACTGCCGGAAAGTGCTGAACAAGGAGAGAGGGCCGACACTTGCGAAAACAAGGATATTCTCTGGACAGAGTAGAGTAAAAGATAGTGTAAAAGTCTCGGAAAGCAAGACATTGCTACCGGGCTTCTTATCCCTACTTTTCATTATTGTTTTGTATTCTGCCTTTATTTATAAAATGGAATTTGCATCTCAACATCTGTTCAATCTCTTCACATTTCGCATGAGTAGCTAAATTTCTGAATGAGTTAAGAAGCACTTAGCTAGCATGACCTAAGATCTTCACTTTATGCAATCATCTTGTCTTATGTATGCGTCCTTCACCCGTTAGAGATACTTGAGATAGTAGTCTAAAGAAAGAACCTAGACTTGAGAGAGTCAGGTTAGAATCTAGGCTTGAGAGAGCTAGATTAGAACCGCATAAACAAGAGATAGAAACTTAGAGATAAGTACTGTTTGCTATTATGCATCGCATGCACCTTGTTTATGTGTGTATCATTCATCATTGCATAGACAATAATAGAGGCTTAGACATAAGTCCTATCGATATTATCATATACATCGCATGCGTCCTAGAATTAAGAACTATGACATTTGCATTGAGAGATGACATGTTGTTGTGTGTGTGTAGCATGATCGCATAACTTAAACGCAATCTTAGGAAGTGTTAGCTAAATCCCTTCTCAACCTGCTCCCCGCATACTCATTGTAACTTTCATTGTCATCAACTCTTTACTCAATTCCGCCGTATACTATCTATACTTAAAACAACACATTAATCACTTATTTGTTTTTGTCACCGCAAAGGAATAAAAAAATCCGTTAGCACATAGTGTCTCAGTAGTCCCTGTATTCGACCCTAGACTTACCAGGAAACCTAGTAACATTTATACTTGGGTTTTACTAGAAAAACTTGCATGTACAACGCATAATTCACCACCGCAATTTCATACCATTATTTCATCACATTCACAACACATCAGTGACCCGCTCTGATATCAATTGAAATTTTGGAAAGTGGTTATTCGCACTCTATATGATTGTCTCACACAACGTACTAGCACATTCAAAGACAATAGTAAAACAACAAAATGTAAAACAAAGATAAACATACCAAGATTGGTTACCTAGTTCGACGATAAACCACCTATGTCTGGGGGACAGAGTGCATGGGAAAGATAATCTACTAATATGTAAAAGTCAAGCGATTGCACGTTGTACTTATCTGTAAAATAAAAACGATTATAGTGATACCCGTACAACTCAAATTCTTTGAACACCTAGGCTCCCCCTAGATGTGAGACTCCCTCTCTCTTGAACGTAGGCTTTCTTATTAGTGTTGAAACACTTAGGCTCCCAAAGTGTGTGAGATTCTCTCTTACTTGATGATATCTTTCCTTCTACTTGTAAACTCCCTTCACATGAGAACTTAGGCTCCGTCTAAGTCTTGAGAACTCCCTTTTCAAAGAGTTACACCTTAGGCTCTCCCTAAGGCAAGAGAAATCCTTCTCGATCATCAAAGTCTTATACTCCGTCTAAGACAAATCAACCTTTGTGAATTGTAGTAAGAACAAGCGATGAACACTTCGCCACAAATAGCACAAAGAACTTCTTCTTAAGAAACAATATAGATCTTGCAAGAAGTCTGTAAAACTTACACAATAATCAAAGCACCTGCAGAAGAACTTCTTGAGCTTAAATAGCACAGTAGGAAGATGGAAAATATTTCCACATAAAATCGTCAACTCACTAAAAAGAAAAAAAAATTCAAATAAAATATTTTATAGAATACGATAACTAAGGAAGGAAATATTCTGAAAATTTGGCAACAGGAAAAGCAACCATTGAGACAAGATCCACGAGAGATAAGAGCAAAGACAACTCCAGAAAGCCCAAGAAAATAATGGAAGGAATCTTAAACAAATATATTTAGGCAATATCAATACTTCTAACATTACAAAAGTTAGGAATATACCTATTGGCTCAATAATAAGTTAGCTCTAGGCTCATATTTCGTCAGATCCAAATTCACCCATATCATTAAACCCCACTTCCAAGTTGATTTGATGAAGTTGTTAGATGGAAGCTTAGAGTTCAACTTAGGAGTACTATTTTTTAGAGCACAAGATTTTTTACAAAGAAGACAAATGATTATTACAAAATAATTATGTTAACAAACTCACAAACAATTTTCAATGCAATATTAGAAAATGTCAAGTTTGAAATAAAAACTTATCTGGGATTCTGTAATTGGGTAGAAATCTTCAAGATTGAAGACGTTTTATTTTTTTTCTTCCAATCTAAGGTCTTAGTGTCATGCATTCATTCATCATATTGTTAGTTTTAGTGTCTAAAGTTTGTCCTTTTTCTTTTTTTTTTTTTTGGTTTTTGACTATGGGATGAAATTCTCTAATGTCTTTTACCTTAAAACTTTCTCTTAGAGTTTGTCTTTTCTTTGGCTTCTGACAATATGGATGAGAAATTCTTCAATCTCTTTTAATGTAAGATGTTTCTCACCTATAGTTTGTCTTTCCTTTGATTTATGATTATAAATGTGAAAATTTTCAATGTCTTTTACTATAAGGTTTTTTTCCTTTGGTAAGTTTGGGAACAAATTCAACCTCCAGTCTTTGCTTTTCTAAATTTTGGAATACAAAGGTAGAGCACTATTGTCTTCACGTACGGTGCCCTCTATTAATGCCAAAATTCAAACAGAGAAAAAAGGCTATGATGTCAAAGTTAGAGATAGAAAGATCTAGAATGCAAAAGAAGTTAGAAGTTCAAGTTTCATATCAAGTTCCAGTTGAAGTTCTCTCATATGGAGTTATAACATGTATTTATAAGAAAAATAACTTGGAGTTTACCTTTTCATCCTAAGGGTATGTTGAGATGGATTTGTCCTTATCCTACACAATTTAGGATTCTATCAACTTATTGGCTCAAAATGGTTAGTTGGCCTTGAGTCATATATCATTAGGTCCAAATTTACCCATAATAAAATGTCTAACTGTATGCACATCATAATGTGTGAAAAAACATTTAAGAAAAACATCTTGCAAAAGATAAACAAAATATCAGTATTTTGTGATTGACACGTGAAAAAATAAAGTGATTCCAACACATAATACAAATCTCAAGTAAGATTTTGTAACATGATGATAGACAAACATAATAACTTAATATCAAATAATAATAGTAAAGATAGAGAGACACATAAGTTAGTAACCCGGTTAAGTGCATGTATCACCTACATCTAAAGGACTGCCACTAAAACAAATTAGTCCTTTATGCCGGTCTAAAAAATAAAGTACTGATGTACAATTCTGGTGGAGTGAAAGAAAAAAAAAAAAAAAAAAACTACGAATCTTTAATGTCGGTTTTTGACTGCCATTATAGAAAAGACTACAATGTCGGTTTAAAATCGACATTAAAAATCTGCATTCCTAAATTTTCACTCAATTTTGTGAAACTCTCTTTCTTTCTTTTTGTGAAATAACCCTCTCTCTCTCACGCACACACATCTCTCGCCGCCCTCCCCTCTCATTGTTCACCACTCCTCTCAACTCAAACATTTGACAGCTTCGCTCCACTTCGTTCAAGCACCGTCGTTCCATCGTCGTTCAACCTTCGTTGAAGCACCGTCGAGCTCGGTTCCAGCATCATTCGAAGCAGACCCAACGCCATCAAAGTAGATCCAATGATTTCTCTCTCAGATCTATTCTTAGATTTATCCATGAACTCCACTCCAGCGTCGTCGAAGCATAACCAACGATTTCTCTCTCAAATTTGTCCTTAGATCTCTCCACGAATTCTGCTCCAGAGCTATCAAAGCAGGTTTAACGGTTTCTCTCTCAGATCTGTTCTTAAATCTATCCATGAACTCCACTCCAGTATCGTCGAAGCATATCCAACGATTTCTCTCCCAGATCTATCCACGAACTGCGACCTAGTGTTGACGAAGCATATCTGAAAGCTCCATTGCAGCGACCTGTGCACGAGGTCCGTTTGAAGTCCGTCGAAGGCAATGTGTTATGTGGGTTGTCCGAATCTGAACAGATTTAGCTACATTGTTCAGAGCTACGTTGAAGGCTCTTAGATTTACTCTCCTTTTCTTTTCCTTCTCTATTGTTCACATATATTTTTTCTTTTTATTTCTAAATCAACTCATGTTTGCTTTTGCGATCTGTAACACAGTCTTCTTATATGTTTTTTTTTTCTCAGGATTCTGGATATTGGGAGGTGATCTGACAGAGGTTTGGATGAAAGTTTTTGCTTTTATTTTTCTCTTTTCAAAGTTTTACTAAATTTTTTGTATGTTTTTCTCTTGTTACTCCAATTATGGCGATCTGCTCTTCTCTCCATGTTTTTAGTTTAATTCCACTTCAACTTCTAGATGAATTACTCAAAATGAGAGTTTGTTTTCTTTCTTCAACACATGATATTAGCTGATGAGTTATGTCACATGATTTTAGCTTAATTCCATTTTCCTAAGCTTTTATGAGAAAACATAACTCTACTTTTATGTATTCCATGAACTTTACCATTCAGCTATTGATATGCGTCTTCAAGAATGAAATAAATTATAGGTGGTAGCTTTTTTGAAAATGTTTGTCTTGTGTCCAGATTGTTCTTCCTTCAGTTCTTTGAATTTTATCATGGAAACCGTTTTTTTCATATTCATATATGTGTATGGTTACTGCACCTAAAGCAAGTCAAGCCATATCCATCATGTCATAATCTTTTGTCTATGCACATTAATGAAATTCAAAAAGTTGGTATTGTTTTAAGGGGTTACAGTTAGGAGTTCTTTGTCTTCCTTAATGTATTTTAGTTAAAAAAAAAAATTATAAACTTTAGATATGCTATTCTCTTCTTACTCTTGTTGAATGGGTGACTTTTTGTATAGGAATTTTAATTCTAATCTGAATTTGAAGCATGATTTTTTGTTGAAGATGGAAAAATTTCTTGTCAGAGATGAAGAGGTCCAGAGGCGATAATATGGACTTTCAACTCAAGCGTTCTGTGATTTACACTCCACAGAAGCGTAAACCTTCTTGTCATTCTGTATTTTTTCTTCTTATTGTTATTATTTTGTTTAATTCTGGTTAAGTATGTTACCTCTTCGTTCTTAATTACTTGTACGTCTTTCTCCTTCTTCCAATTATGTTTCCACTTAAAATGGAAAACAATGTCTCATTCTGAGTGTTTTTATATTTATTATAATTATAGCAATTTTGTTCATCTTAGTAAGTTGAATGTAGTTTGTAAAGAGATTGATAGTCATATTACTTTTTTAAATTAATGTTTTAATGATATCATGATACTAAATATTGTTTATATCTGTATTGATTTTATCTGTAATTCCTAAACTTGCTCTACATATTGTTAGATGAAAGAATATTGCTTCATGAACTTTTATTCTATACATATACGTGGAAAATAAATATTGTGGTAGTCATGTTCGCAACCATTAATTTTTTTTTTAATAAATCAACAATGACGGACATTACCTGTCACAAAATAGATATTAATGACAAGTGAATTCTTTAATGGCGATCTTTGACCGACATCGAAGATGATGTTTTAAAGGTGTTCAATATCGATTGATTTTAATATCGGTTTTCAATCAACATTAAAGTTATCTATATGTCGGTCAAAAACTGACATCAAAGGTGACCGACATTAAACATCTTTAATACCATCTTCTTTGATGTCGATCAGGCGATTGACATCATATTCCTATGATATCAGTTTTCGACTGACATCAAAGGCCTAATTTGATGTTGTGTGTGTCCCCAGTGGAAAGAAGTTTCATTATATAAAGAGTTTAGCAATTACATTGAAATACTTATCTGATAGACCCCATTTTCAATGATTCACGTACAACTTACTCTTCAATTTCAACTCAGGCTCCCCCTAAGTTTGAGAACCCCTCACTTTCCACAACAAAACTTCTCCTAAGTATCGTATGAGATCCCTCAATACAACGTACTAAGGCTCCCCTAAGTGTAAGCTCCCCTCACCTTTATGAATAAGCTTTTCTTTCTCAAGTTTAGTATAAGATACTCTCAATTAAATGGAACTTAGGCTCCCCTTAAGTATGAAATAAACTCTTTTTCATTCACAATGACATACAAACAACGATTATACTCCAACCTAATTAGAAGACAATTGGCAACACCCTCAACGACAAGGTTTACAAAGAATAAGAAATGTGTATTTGAATATTTTTCGCTGAACAAAAACACATACTTATAATGCCTACACTCTTCAAAATAAACGGGGTTAACCATTAAAAATAAATAAAACTGCAATATATATGACTAGCTTTGAGAAAATATTCAATAAAGGAATAAAACATATTTGCAAGAAAAAAAAAAAAAAAGCAGACCATGAAAACTACAAAAACACATTGAGAGGTAAGGAAAAAATAATCTATAGAATCTGCTACTCGTTATGTAACATCTTCTGGGACGTCAATATAGGACATGTTGCTTAGGCTAGGAAAGCAACCCAATAAATATGCACTATACATATCAACATGTAAGGAAAAATATCTAAGCAGAATCTGTATGATACAAAATATGTTGCAGAAACATGTTGTTGATATAGTACAAGACATGTTGTTAATTATGTTGCTCAAATTTTGCGTATAATAAAATCAGCTAATCATATTGCAATAACATGTAAGTGTGTGTGGACATATATATATGGATGTTAACCAAAAAGCATTGACAAACACTGTCACAATACTAACAACAAGAAAACAAGATAGGATACACATGAGTTGGTAACTCAGTTTGACGATAATCATCTACTTTTGGGGGGCAATGTGCCCAAGAAAGATAATCCACTAATATTAAAGAGTTAAGAAATTACAACATAATACTTATCTGTAATGTACTAACTACTACAGTGACTCACGTAGAGCCCCACTCACAAGTCACCTAGGCTCCCATTAGATGTGAAACTCCCTCTCAATTGTACTTAGGCTCCCTTAACTGTGATAATATTAGTGTTGAACACTTCAACATCTGATAGTGTGTAAGACTCCTCTCCGCTTAATTATATTCCTTCTAACTCATTGAACTCCCTTCACTGACGAATCTTATGTCCTGCCTAAGATAGAGAAATCCTTCTTGAGAATGAAATCTTAGGCTCCCCTTAAAACCGAGAATTTCTTCTCTTAAGCGATGCCTTAGGCTTCCCCTAAGATAGAAGTTATCTTCAAGTTCTTGAATGATCAACCAAAGGATACACACAATGGAATAAAGTGAGCAAAGACCAAAACGTCATGTTACACAAATCGGCCAGCAAGAATAAAGACACTCTCTCATGATGAATAAATGAAGGAGTCCTAAATGAGAATCATTATTCTTCTTTTAAAAATTGTGTCCAATTAATGAAATAATTTCCAGAAAATATTTTCATTTTTGTTAAAATAAGGTTGCATCATAAGTAATGAAAATATCGAACAATATACTGTTGAGTTATATATCTTGAAACTTGTGGCTTGTAAACATTTGAACATATTCTATTTGCAATAAAGATATTATTGAATATGTAAATTGCACTTGTAAAAACTTAAATCCAATAAACTAATAACCCATGGCTATAGTAGGAATACTTGGATTTATGTGGAGACATAAAAGTGGATCAAGTTCAACTAATAGCTAAAACGGTTTATAAGTATAAGGATAAGGTTGGGTACCTTATCCTCGGAACATTATGGATGCGACCTACTTTGTAATTGTTACAATAGTTGTAAAGTGTTATAAATGATTTGATCCTAAATCGTTCATGTAGAGACATATGAATAGAGGCATCCTATGCAATAAGTTTGCATAAGACCGAACCACGAAATAGTCATTTTTACTTTTTAACTCAGTTAACTGATAAGACTGACTATTTCAAATCGATGACCTAAGTAACTCGATCTTAATCCAGAGTTAACTATGAACTCCTATTTATTCGGGATTATCCTTTAATTTGCATAGATGAAAGTGGCTTAACATTGTCGACTCAATAAACCTTCCATTTTAGGGGTAAGACCAGGTAGATAGTTGAGGACATAGTCCTGTAAGATGGAATACACTTCTACCTGCTTCTAAGGTTAGTAGATAGGTTGTTCTCTTAAGCACTGACTCCAGGTCTTGAACAAGGGGCCCCACTCTCTCCAAGATCTGAGAGGGACTCGATTTAGTGGTTAGATCACAAACCAATTATTCATTAGATGATCAGTGGACTTAAGGAGCAAGATGTAATTACAGGGGTAAAACGATGTTTTTGGCCTAGCTGTGATTACAAACAATCTGTGAATGATCGACTTATTAATCATGGTTAAATCAAATGGTCAGAATTATATTTATAGTGAGAAGAGTGTAGCTACTAG
Source organism: Benincasa hispida (assembly GCF_009727055.1). Classification (NCBI taxonomy): domain Eukaryota; kingdom Viridiplantae; phylum Streptophyta; class Magnoliopsida; order Cucurbitales; family Cucurbitaceae; genus Benincasa; species Benincasa hispida. The sequence goes on from NC_052349.1 coordinate 77,815,774, forward strand.
GCTTTAGTGGAGTGTCCTAGTAGTTAACCAATGTTGATTAATTGGGTTAACGAGTTTAACTGATTAATCTCAGACTGTTGGAGCTCATGATTTGTAGGTCCATTAGATCCACCGCTAGCTCATATCGGACTAAACCTTAGAACAGTATGATGAAAGAATTTGACTCAAATTTAGATTAGAGAATTATTATTAATTATATATGATATAATTAAATGTTTAATTATCGAATTAAACAAATTAGAGAGTTGTGAATATTTAAATATGGTTTAAATATTATATTAATGAATAAGGATTCATGTTCGGGATTGGTATTAATCATTAATTTAATATTTGATATTAAATCGATTTAATTAGTTATTTAAAATTAATCATTAGAATTAATATTTGTTTAAAATTAATGAATTTGTATTTAATATTAATTATTGAATTATTATTATTTAAAGATTAAATTCATTTTTTGAAATTCAAATTAAAATTGAATTGTGAAAAATTCAATTAAAAATGGAAAATATGGAAAGTGGGTTTATCCCACTTTTCCACTCAATCCAACTCACTTAATGCTTGATTTTGTGTCTTCATTTTATGTAATTTGATTGCATGAACTTATTTTATAAAAGGGAAGTGTAATTTTTTTTATTCTTCTTCACGCAACTCCAAATTTTGAAGAGAAAAGTTCTTCTCAGGTTCTTCACACCATCAATCTTTCAATCTAAAATTCCCTTGAATTTCTTCATCAATTTGGGTCTCACAACCCGTTCCAAGGCTGAAAAATAGCAGAGAAGATTCTAGTGGTAGTCCAAGACGAGTTCGTGATCAAAAATTGACTAAAAAGTTGCTGATTTTTTAAGATCTGCAAAGGTTGTTTTCTCAAACTCTAATTCTTCTATTATGAACATGCATGCTTAATCTCTCAAAATGTAGTTAGAGTGCTTAAGATCCTAATTGCTTCCGCATGTTAATTGTTAACACTAACATATAATATGTTGAGAATTTCCAAATTGAGAAATAAAAATATTCCACTCATAAATTCCATATTAGGAAATTAAAATATTCGATAGAAATTAGTCATGTCTGAGGCAGATGTTAAGACTTCATTTGTGAAAACTACAAAACCAGCATAAATTTCTATAGAAAAATATAGAGACAATCAACAAATCTCCAACAAACTCCTCCTTTGACTGATATTTTTTAAGGAAAAATATTTAATAATCAATCATCAAAATAAGAGTTGTCAGAAATAAGGTCTAGACAACAACAATAACAACTGAATGAGCAGAAGTCTTTACAATAGAAGGCAAAAAAACTAAGTCATTCATCCAACCAAATAAAACCAAACATAAACAATCCAAACAACAAAAACTAAAGTCATCAAAACCAAGAGACGAAAACAAGCCAAGATAGATAGATCGAGCTCTCCTCCAGATCTCCAGATCTCCAACTCCATGTCTCCCCTTTTCTGGCTTAAAGAAAATTAATCCCGCCTTTAAAAAGAGGAACCCCTACGAGATCTGGAAAGAATAGTCTGTATCACATGCATCACTTCATCAATCTCAGTTTTTTGTTCATGAAGTATCTTACCATTTTATCAATGTCACAAGACTCATTTGCTAACAATTGAAGAATACGACTCCCGAATGAAGAATCAATTAAAGCTTACTAGGGCCATTAATATGAGAAGTTGTGGGGTGATATCAATGTCAGGAACATGGTAGTCTTGCAAGAGTTTTGGATGAATAATGAAAAGACTAGGAGGAGAGCCAATGGGTTCAATAGATGTAATCAAATCAAGTTTCTGGAATAATAAAATGTCACATATCAATCGAGAATAGCAAATGGGCAACCGAAGGGCTTTTGACCCAATGTGCCTCTTTATCTAATTCAGAACAAATGCCCTATAGTTGAACTGAGCTCGTGTTCTAATTTGGTAAATCAAAGTAGCAAGAGATACAGAAGTGCCTGACTTATAGGAATAAAGGCACTAATTTGCTATTCCTATCTTGTAGAGAAGGGCATACTTTACACTAAACATTGATGTAGGCAACTGTATCTTCCTAGGCCATGAAGAATGAACACCATCATTTAATTCAAATATTAAGTCCTTCAAAGATGGACGTTGTTCTATCACGTTTGCTGACACATTCCTATGTAGGAATTGGTTGGTTAAAGCATGAGATATAACAAATGGATGACGTCTAATATGAACTTTTTGGAAGTCTGGACTAGTAGGATCAGCAAATTATGAGGTCAAATTTACAATAAATTCTCGAACAAGTTGGAGATAATAGGGCCCTAAATTCAACACTATTCTTTGTAAACCTATATCCAGAAGTAACTTCATGAGAACAAGACATTCTTGAGTATGCTCTGACAGTTCATTTTCATCCACAATGTTTCTCTTCACAATATATTTCCACAAACTAGCACCCTCTTCGGTGTGGAAAGACACCCCATCCAAAGGTATAGAAGAAACATTAAAACATGTACTTGCCTTTTTCTTTTGCTATAGCATGACTAACACGAACATTCCCTGCGTCCTCATTATCAAAGTGCTATGGAATCCCCAATTGGAATCTTCCTAAGACTGAGACTTTTCATAAACATTTTTTGATGTTATAGGAGAAGCATCAACATCAGCTACAACATCTATGCCAAAATCAACATTAACATCAATGTCAACTCTTTATATCTCTTTGAATGAAGCTTAGTAAGAGGAGTATTATCATCTATATCTTCAGCAGACTCATTGGCAAAGCTGGAGGCTTTCTCAAATTTTTGTTTACTAGTTATAGAGGCAATATCAGACAAAACATCATCCTTTAAATTCTCATCAATAGTCAATGTATCACCAACAATATCATCATTCACATTTTCTTGATTGATCAAGGCAGTTGTCTTAAGAGGAGCATTAACACCTTCATCTCCAGGTTGCACATGTTCATTAAGAATATCTTTTTCAACATTCATATCAACAACAATATTTTCAGATACACTAGTCAAAGAGAGTGTGGAAATAAAGGTAATTGTTTCATAAATCACTTTATTAACAAATTCATTTAAAAGAAGATCATCGGAAATAAGAAGATTTTCTTGATCAATCACAACAAATTCAGGAACAACAACATTTTCTTGCACAATTACATCAGATTCAGGCACATTCAACTCTACATTAGCAGAGGCCGAGGCATGATCCTCATTCACAACTACCCTAGTCTCAGTAACCCTAACTTCTTCTTAAACATTAGCAAATGATTCAACAATATCTTTAAGGTTTCTAGGAAAAACAATATAACCATGCATGGGACTTAAAGAGTCACTAGAAGTAGATTTTTCTTTATCCGGATAAATTTCTACTCTATATCCAACAAGGTTAGTCATTGTTAAAGCAAAGGTACTAACCTTTTTCTTCCCTTTCGACTCAATAGAAAGTCCAGCACCAGAATGCGTTTGTTTGGTTGTAGGAGGAGGAACTTCAATCTCTTTCTTTGTAACGAGAAGTCTTCGAACATGAACTCCATATTTATTTGTGGTAGTTGGAGGAACATCCTCCTCAACATGCAACTTTACTTAGCCTTTTCCTTGATTATCACCATTTTAGAATCAGAGGTGTGTGTTCCCTATCCATTGCTTACCATCTAGAGAGAAATCACAAAAATTGCAAGCAAATGAGTACTTTGAAATAGTTGAGAACACAGGACACCTATAATTTCGCGAGAGAACCTGTCATACACCAACTACAAACAATTCAAATTCAAAAGAAATTTTGAAATAAAATTGCAATTACTCTTCCTTATGTTCTCAACAATCACAATTAAGGTGGTTATAATATGATTACTCATTGGAGCTTCCAAATGAGATGGGCGAAGATCATTTTAAGATCGACTCATAGAATTAACTACTATGCTTGCAGAACACACAGGATCAAAGCTGCTCTTAGGGCCTCAGATGGAACAACATCTAACACCTTTATAAAAATGTCTGTGATCTAATTTTTTGTACTGATGTATTCTAACATAATTTGTTTACTCTTAATAAGGTCATGAATAAAATGGTGTTGTATGTCAATATGCTTAGTTCGACTATGCTAAACAGGATTTTTAGATATATTGATTGCATTCATGTTGTCATAGTAGAAAGTCATGACATATTCTGGGTCTTCATATTCTTACAACATTTGTTTCACCCATATCAACTGAGTGTAACTACTCCCTGCTGCAATGTATTCAACTTCAGCTATTGACAAAGAAATACATTTTTGTTTCTTGCTAAACCATAATCAAGTTGTTCCCAAGAAAGAAACAACCTCCAAAAGTACTCTTCTTGTTCTCAGAGCTTCCAGCCCAATCAGCATCGCAATAGCCAGTCTGTAACATCCCAAATCTTTTTATTTATTTATTAATAATGAAAAAAATTTCCCTTTTCAGTAATTGTCCTTAGTTGAAGGGCATGTTTGGAATTCTGAATTTAAAGTATAAATGCGAGGATTTAAGTGTTGTCGTGGAATTTATTCAAAAATTATTCAATTTGAAAACTTATGGTAGGAATTAATTATTTTTGGAAAAAGGAAAGGAAAGGAATTAAATAGTATAAAGTGGGTTAAGGAAAGGATCTAATTAGAGTTATACTATTTTCCTTTTATTATTATATTATTATTTATTATTATCATCATTATTATTATTATTATTTATAAAAAGGACCCCCCCCCATTTTTCTGCTTCCGCTGTCGGCTCAGTCACTAGCTTCGTCAGCCCCACAGACCGCGCCATGTGACTCCCCTATACCCTCCTCTGTCCTCGTTCGGAGTCGCACCGATCTCGCCCAGCCGAAGAGCCGTTCGGAGTTGCACCAATCTCGCCCAGCCAGAGGATCCGTCCGTCCGAGTCGCCGCCGCCTGCTTCGAGCCCGAATCGGAGGAGCCACCGTTTGCAGTCGCGTGCCACTCCTCCGTCCAGCCCTACAAACCCTCGCGCCGCTGCTCCGCCACCACAGATCTTTACAACGGGCTGCTCGAGTTTCTGTAACGGGGCCGCCATTCAACTCCAGTTTCCGTCGCTGACTCTTGGTTTTGAACAAATCTTGAATTTAGGTAAGGTCAATGTTATGAGATGGATTTCTTGAAGGATTTTTGACACCCATTGATTATTGGATTAAATAATCATTTAATTCATGTTTTGAAGATTTTAAGTTGTCGTTCGTTGGAATTAGACTTTGTTAGAAGGAGATTTTGGAGTCGAGATTTTGGAGTGATTGTTAATCAAGTTCCTTGGGTAAGCTTTTCGGGTATTGTGGTTTTGAATATGAAGTTTTGCAATTATTGTTGGACTGAAATTTTATGGTTGTATTCGTATGGTAGGGTCGTTACTTCCAATCGAGGTCATCGTTTGGTTGTCGGAGTTTATCTGTGGAATTTCGATTAAGGTAAGTAATCTTACCACTGGAACTGCCCACGGGCTAGGCTTTAGTTGTATACTAGCATGATAAGTGTGTGTTATGGTAAATGTTAGCATGTTGATTGACAGTTTGACCTGAATCAAAGTATGTTCTAGCACAAATTCCGATTTGTTTACATACACACCTAAGTGCTTGATCGTTAGTATGTGATAGTACGTGTTTTCATATGTCGATGTCTGATCTGCTGGTGTTGAGGCATACTTGCATGTTGTGGATTTATGATATAAGTTATACATGGATGATGTATAATATGTTATTAAGAATTATGTGTATGTGATGAAGCCATGGTATCAAGGATTTTTATGTATGTTTAGAACTGTACAATGTTGAATCATAGAACGTTAAGACTGTGTGAATATCCTCATTGATTAGTTAGATGCTCACCAGTTTGTGTTTCCTTCGGGATTCACCAGTTTGTGTTTCCTTCGGGATTCACCAGTTTTGTGTCTCCTTTGGGATTCACCAGTTTGTGTTTCCTTCAGGATTCACCAGTTTTGTGTCTCCTTCGGGATTCACCATGTTTATGTTTCCTCCGGGATTCACCAGTTTTGTGTTTTCTTCGAGATTCACCAGTTTTTTTAGCATACTTAACTACAATAGGATAGGACTCAGTCTCTCATTTGTTACATGTATTTATGTGCCATATGCAGGTATCTAGAGAACATTGATGCCTAGCTTGACCCCAGTGGTGGAGCTACTTACTGAGTATTTCATACTCATTCTTTCTTATGTTGATGTTTCAGGTAAGGGTAGAGATGCACCGGCGATGACGCAGCGGAATTCATGATCGAGCCACTGGGACTAGTTTTTACGCTTCCGCATTGTGAGATTTAGAATTCTTTTCATGTTTCTCTTAATGTTTAGTTTTGATGTTTGAACTTATTATTAAGAATTATTTTTCATATTTATTTATTAACCTTTATGATTTATGGGTACCCTATTATTTTTGTATTTAATAAATGTCTTTTGAACTTCTCTTGTTTTAATTAGCATTTATTTCAAATAACTGAGCGTCGTTTTAAATTCTTTGCATGCATTTATTTTAGTAATGACCTTACCTAAGGGTCGGGTCGTTACACAACAAGAGAGCTACTTGGATTAAAAGTGTATAATAAACCATAATTGCTTGTTCCATTGATTTATTTAATTATTCTTTTAGCACTAAACAAGTGACTTGTCTTGGGGCAAGATTGATATTTGGCACAAACACCAACAACAAACACAATATCAAGTTTGTTGGCTGTTAGATATAGTAAAATTTCAGTGATACTTTTGTATAGATACTCATCAACTTGAGTTCCACCCGAGTCTTTTGGCATTTTAGCATGAGTTGGAGCAGGGATTCTTTTAACACTAGTCTTCTCAAGGCTAAACTTCTTCACAATGTTTTTGGCATATTTACTCTGAAAGATAAAAATTATCACATTCAGTTTTTAAATCTGAAACCCCAAAAAACAAGATAGTTCTCCTACCATACTCATTTTAAATTTCTTCTGAATTTTTCTCACACAGAGTTCTACCATGTCTCATGACATCCTTTCAAACACAATGTCGTCAATATAAATCTAGACAATTACAAACTTCTCTTCAGATTTTTTCACAAACAAGGTCTTATCAACGCCTTCTCTACTATAACTGTTGTTCATAAGGAATTGAGTCAAATGATCATACTATTAGGATCTAATGAGCATCTATTAGGATCTACTAGCATGCAATGGAAGGAAACATAATCAACAAGCACTTTAATTACAGTTAATTTGAGTTCTAAAAGCATGCTTAAAAAGAAATTTAAAAGGAGGATTTCTTAGCAACATACCTTTGATGAATTCGCCCAATTCCAAGCTACTCTTCACGTGATTACAGCTCCAATTCAATAGTGAACCATCAAGAGATCTTCTATATTATTCTCAGCCTTATATTTAAGTGGTGGAAATCAGATTGGAGTGAATTTATGAAGGAAAAAAATGGGTTTTAAATGATGAACAAGCTTTCTATAGACAACCTTTTCCTAGCAATAAGCCTCTCGTTCCTCAGCCAAAATGGAGTTCTTTTATCCACTTTTTTCATGCAGACACTAAAGGAGACATCTCAAGGCCACCTCAATTGTATGTATGTAAACGAGACTTGTGTGTGTATATGGGAGCAACACCTCAATTTTGTGAAAATGTGGAAGATCCCACTCAAAACTGATTTCCAATTTTTGTATGTTTAAATTGAAATTTTAATTAATTTAAAAAATTAACTAAAATTTGATTTATTTAATTCATAATTAATTAATTTGATTTCTCAAATTGAATTGAAATTGAAAATTAATTTGATTTTTAATTAATTAAACATATTTAATTAATTAAATAACAATTTAATATCAAATATTAAATTTATCACACACCTAATTTTAAACATGAATCATATTCATGTATAATATTTAAATCAACATTTAAATATTATTAACTCTCCAATTTTGTTTAATTTCGATAAATTAAACATTAAATAGTTATATCAAATATAATTATGCAAAACCCTAATTTTTGAATTTGAACTTATTCAAATTCAAACCCTAATTTTAATTTGAACCATTCAAATTGATATCATTCCAAATTCACTTAATTTATTAATTCAAGGTGTTCATGTTTTATGAGCTAGTGGAGAGACCTTATGGACCTACAGATCATGAGCTCTAATGATTTAAGATTAATTGGCTAAAACTCTTTAGATCAAATTAATCAGTATTCATTAACTATCAAGTCACACCACTATAGCTCGATAGTTGCACTTTTCTCACTATAGATATATTTGTGTCCACTTAATTTAACCATAATTAGTAAGTTGACCCTTCACAAGTTGTTCGTAATAACGACTAGGTCAATATTCTGTTTTACCCCCGATATTACATCTTACTCCTTAAGTTCCACTGATCCTTTAATGAACAATTAGTTTGTGATCCAATCACTAAACTGGATCCCTCTCGGGCCAATGAGAGGATGGGGCTCCTTGTTCAAGACCTGGATTCAGTACTTAAGAGAATAACATTTCTCCTATCCCTAAATCGGATAGGCGTGAATTTCTTATTGCACCCTATGTCCCCAGTTATCTACCCAGTCTTACCCCTAGAATGGGAGGCTTATTGAGCTGAAGTTGTTAAGCCAACTCTCGCCTATGCAAATCTAAGGATAATCTTGAATAAACAGGAGTTCATAGTTAGCTCAGGATTAAGATCGAGTTGCCTAGGTCATCAGCGAAATAGTCAATCTTAAACAGTAAACAATGTTATAAAGTAAGAGTGACTTATTTCTTGGTCCGATCTTACGCAAATTAATTGCATAGAACACCCCCACTTCTCATGTCAATACATGAACGAATCAGGATCACCTCATTTGTAGCACCTTACAAAAAATTGTAACAATTATAGAGTGGCCACATCTGATAGTGTTACCAGAATAAGGCATCCAACCTTATTCATATACTATAGATCATTTTGACTATTTACTCGAACCTGGTCCACTTTTATGTCTCCACATAAAGTTCAAGTATTCATATAATAGTCATGGATCTTAGTTTATTGGATTTAGTTTTTACAATTGCAACATCTTTATTGATAATATAATATGTTTAGCTTTACAAACTGCGAGTTTTAAGACATATAACCCAATACATACCAGGCTCTAGGCACCTGTTTGAGTCCATAAAGGCCCTTGTTGAGTTTGTACACATAATCAGATTGTGAAGGATCCATAAATCCTTTGGACTACTCAACATGAACTTCCTCAATTAGATATCTATTCAGGAATGCACTCTTTACATCCATTTGATACAGTTTGAATTTCAAAAGATAAGATATTCAAAGTAGAAGTCTGATAGCCTCTAGTCTTGCAATTGGAACAAAGGTTTCACCAAAATATGCACCTTCTATTTGTGTATCCCCTAAACAACTAATATGGCATTATTTCTAGTGACATTGCCATTCGCATCAGACTTATTCTTAAATATTCACTTTATGCCAATCATATTAATAGATTCCGGCCGAGGTATAAGAGTCCAGACATTATTTCTCGCAAATTGCCCAAGCTCTTCTTGCATAACATTGCCCAACATTCATCCTTGAGAACTTATTTGACATTTCTTGGTTCAACATTAGAGGTGAAGTAAATAGTGTTGATCATCTCCAGATAATCTACTTTATCTTTCTTTCTGGTAATCACCCTTTCTTCAAGATTATTAACGATGTTGCCAAAAGGATGATTCTTACAAACTCTGTTGGATGGACGCTTGTTACTAGTTTCATCCTGCATAGAAACTAACTAGTTATTCTCCACGGGTGTTTTAAAACTCATGTCAGAGGTGATGTTAGGAATATCGGTATTGACAAGTGGAAGAAAACTGGTATATCCTTCTTCTTCATTGGTAGAAATTCATGGATCAGCGACATCATCAATCACAACATTGATTGATTCCATGACACAACAAGTTCGTTTATTGTAGACACGCTATGCTCAACTATTTGTGGAGTATTCAAGAAATATTTCTTCATCTGACTTTGAATCCGATTTCGTCTGGCTTTTCTATCAGCCAGGATGTAACATGTATAGCCGAAGATATGGAAGTATTTAACATTTGGTTTTCTCCCTCTTTATATTTCAAAAATAGTGCTCGAGGTACCTGGTCGTAGAATAACTTTGTTGTGCATATAACATGTTGTGTTTAGAGCCTCTATCCAAAAATGAAATGGCAGATGTTTGGCATATACTATTGCTTAGGCCATCTCCTGAAGTGTCCGATTTTTCCTTTCCACAACTTCATTTTGCTGAGGAGTGATAAGAGCTGAGAATTCATGGTGTATCCCAACTAAATTGCAAAACTCAGTAAAGTGGGAGTTTTCAAACTCCCTACCATGATCACTCCTGATTCGTATCACATTCAAATCTTTCTCCTATTGTAATTGGAGATAAAGAGCTTGAAAAGTAGCAAATGCATCTAGTTTTTCACGAAGAAAACATATCCATGTGGATCTGAAGAAGTCATCAACAACAACTAGAACATACCATTTACCTCTTAGAATTTCTAATTACATAGGTCCTATACGATTTAGGTGAAGAAGTTCCAGGATACGTGTAGAATTAGAGTGAGATATCTATTTATGTGGAGTATGAATTTGTTTACTTGGTTGACAATCACCACAAATAATTCTAGTCGAATAAGGTAAAGATGGAAGTCCAAATATAGCATTTTTGGCTAATCCCTTTTGAATAGTCGTCATGCTTACATGGCCTAGACGTTTGTGCCATAGACTAGCTTTATTTTGATGAGAGAGACAAAAAACCTACAAAGCATTGTCATGATTCCACAGATAACAATTATCAGATGAACGTGTATCTATCGTAACAAGAGCTTTAACATAGTCTATGACAACACACTTATCTTTTGTAAAACTCACATTCAGACATTGATCAGATAGCTGACTGATGCTAATAAGATTGGCAATGACCCTTCAACTAGTATTACATCATTCAAGGATGGAAGCCTTAGATAGTTAAGTTTGCCTTTTCTAATGATCTTACCAAAAGCGCCATCTCCAAAAGTGACCTTTCTCGAGATGACATATTTGAGATTAGACAAATAGTTCTTTTCACCAGTCATGTGCCATGAGCTTCCACTATCAAAATACCAATCTCCTTTAGTAGAATATCTGAGGGATGTCAGTACAATATTACATTTATTTTGAACATTCTTCACTCTCCATACCTGTTTTAATTTTGACTCTCTTTGATATCTATTTTGAGAGAAGTGATGAGCCTTTCTAGAGTATGTGGATCTGTGAAGAGATTTCAACAACTGATAGTAAAATGAGCGTTTGTAACCCACTTTTCTACAATAGTGACAAATCCATTTTGGTTTGTACACTTTGTTGGCTTCTCATGTTGAATTGTTGGAAGGTGTACCTGTAAAGCCATAAGATTCTGAATTTTTCCTTGCTTCTTCAAGAAATTAGGACATGTTGCTTGAAAGTATCCATAGCCTTCATACTCTCTACATTTAAAGGACTTTTCTTTATGAAAATTTAAAGCCCTAATTTGTCAGCTTCCTTCCTACAACTTGGAATTCTGACCTATTTGGGAGGAAGAGAGCCACCAGACTAGTTATTTTTATATTAAAATTGCCAGACTTCTTTCCAAATCGTTTAAAAACACGCTTTAATTATTTTGAAAGTAATGAAATAGATTCAGCAAGGGAATCCTAGACTCACTATTAGGATCATCATGCTCATCATCAACTGAGGACTGTAAAACAATTCCCTTATTCTTCTTCTCAGGCTTTCCATCCAAGGACATCTCAAAAGTAAACAAGGAGTCAAATAGTTCATCTACTTTCAAGGATTTATGTCTTGAGTCTCCTCGACGGCAATAACTTTCATATCAAATTTTTTAAGAACCATCCGAACAAGTCTTTCTTTTGAAATTTTCTCTTCTTAGAGCAAACAACTCATTTGCAATGTCCAACAACCAAACATTGAATTCAAATCATGCACTTTGAGATTCTCGAACTCCAAAGGCAACAACTGCAACTTTGAAATTTTAACTTTTGAAATTCTTTCATGAGCAACGAACAAGATATCCCATGCCTCCTTCGCAGAAACTCACGTATTAATCAGTCTGAACATGTTTCAATCAACATCATTAAATATGACATTTAAAGCACGAGAATTCCCTAAAGATGCCTCATCTTCAACTTTAAACCACTGTAATTCTGGTTTTAAGATTTTCTTTCCATCATCAGTTTTAGTGATTGGATGAGACCATCTAGTAACAATAACCTTCCATGTTTTACTATCAATCAACTTCAGAAAGATAGTTATTCGAGCTTTTCAGTATGAATATTTTGTTCCATCTAGAACAAGGAGACAGATGGTAGAGTCACCTTCTTTGATTCCGTCCATAACCGAAGCACCTGAGATAAAGGTGACCCGCCCTGATACCAATTAAAAGGCGATAAGATGACTTATCACTCGAAATACAAATGTTAAATCAAAAGAACTGATAAGCATTATAACAATAAAATACTAACAAAAAGAAAATAAGTAAAGACACACAGAAGTTGGTAATTTAGTTCGGCGATAAACCACCTACGTCTGAGGGGCAGTGTGTCCAAGAAAGATAATCCATTAATATTAAAGGGTTAATCAATCACAACATAGTACTTATTTGTAATACACTAACTACTACAGTGACTTACGTAGAGCCCAACTCACAAGTCACCTAAGCTCTCTCTAGATGTGAGATTCCCTCTCAATTGTACTTAGCTCCCCCTAAGTGTGATAATATTTGTGTTGAATACTTCGACTTCTGACAGTGTTTGACACTCCTCTCCACTTGATTATCTTCATTTTAACTCGTTGAACTCCCTTCACTGATGAATCTTAAGTCATCCCTAAGATAGAGAAATTCTTCTTGAGAATGAAATCTTAGGCTTCCCCTTAGACAAATGTTATCTTCAAGTTCTTGAACGATTCAACCAAAGGATATACACAACAGAATATAGTGAGCAAAGATCAAAACTCCATGCTGCAATAATCGGCCAGCAAGAATAAAGACACTCTCTCACGATGAACAATTGTGGCAACCCTATCTCTTTTTTTTTAAAAAAAAAAAAACCGTATCCAATTAAGGAAATAATTTTCGAAAAATAAATCTCTTTTTGTCAAAATAAGGTTGCACCATAAATAAGAAAAATATCAAACAATATATATCTGTTGAAAATTTTTAGATTTAAAAATAAAAATATTCTGCAAATGAATTGCATATTAGGAATATTAAAATATTTCGTAGGAATTAGTCATGTCTGAAGCAAATATTAAGACTTCATTTGTGACAACTACAAAACCACCAGAAACCACTTAGAAAAATATAGATACAATCAACAAATCTCTAACAATATATGTATATAACCTCATATCCAAGAAAATATCTGAATCCAGTTTTCTCTTAAGACAATTTTACCCACTCTAGTGCTTAAATTTCATGAGTAATTATTTCCTAGGATAAAACATATTACATTTCTTATTGCAGAAGCACCTTGTCCACAAGATCTAACGAACTCTATTTTGTGGGATAGATCGAACTTCAACAAATTTTTAAATGGGAGGGAAGTTTTATAGGAGAAAAGTGCATATTGAAAAAGTTAAAATCTAATTTGAAGAGGGTGTATATTTATATATTAATTTGTGGCTATTCAAATAACCATGCCCCTTCTTCAATTTGAATGCAACTCTAAACGAAGTGTGACATACCATTTACTTTAACAATACAAATAGTCTTTTTTCAAAAGAAAGCTAAGTCAATTTTATGGTTTGCGTATAAATTTGATAGAACCTCATCAACAACTATTTTTCACCCATATTAAAAATAAAATATCTTTGACTATATATTGAACGATCATCAATTTAATAATGGATTTGTTTAGAGAACATAATGTTGAACACGTTTATAACCTTTTATATTGGTTTTTTCCCTTGTGGAAGAACTCTATATAAGTTGCTCATAATAGAGATCAATTATATTAAGATATATTATTTGGTTGTGACATTATATATTATTTGGCACAATAATAAGTTTTCCTTATAGTTCACTACAAGATTTAAAATAAAATTAAAAAAAGAAAAAAAAATCTAATTAGAACCTTTCTTCCTTTTATGTGGAAATTCTTTAAAGCATATTTTTAATATCAAAATGAGCATAACTCAACTGACATGCGATATGTATTAGTAATCAAGAGGTTATTGATTTGAAACTATCCGCTCTTTATTACATTAACTAAAGAGTATTATTAAATTCAAAAAAACAAATCTTTAACATCATTATCATTATCATTATCATTATTATTATTATTGCAAATCATTTTCAGCTTCCCCTTGGTCTTCTAAATCTTCTATCTTTGCTGATAATTCATCTTCTTATATTACACTAGGCTTATATGCAACTATTTTTACTGTATCTTTATCTTACTTCCATGTTTAATTAACTCGTCTTCTTATAAAGATAATAATAAATAAATAAAATGAGGAAACATTAATTATCAATGTTTAAAACATAACTGGGTTAACATACGTTAAAGTGGATTTAGCTTAGTAGTAATTGATCATATACTTTTTTTTTTAGATTGAAAGAAGTTTGTAAAATAATTAGATAAACGGAAACAAGATTGAAAGTTAAATATTAAATAAAAACAAATTTGAAAGTTGAAATATTTAAGCCCCATTTGGTAACCATTTTGTTTTTTAAAATTAAGTCTACGAAGATTACTTCTACCTCCAAATTTTTTTTCTTTATGATCTACTTTTCACCAATAATTTATAAAACCAAGTCAAATTTTGAGAACTAAAATAAGTAGTAACTTTCAAAAAGTTATTTTTATTTTTGAAATTTGGCTAAGAATTCAACCATTGTACTTAAAAAATATACAAATCATTATAAAAAATGTGGTTGAAATGTATTTAATTTTCAAAAAACAAAAATAAAAAACCAATTGATTACCATCTTAATGATCAATTGGAGTTGAATAATACTAAAACTCATTCTATGGTTGGAAGTTCTACTTTATGGACATTTGAATCATTGGTGCTTTCTTTGAAAGATTACAATTTTTCTTTCATATAAAATATATATAATTGAACAAACTATCTTACTAAAAGTTCTTTAAAAAGTTGGATTGTACAAGAAGATTTTTTTTTTTTTTCCTTTTTTAAACAAATTTTTATATCTTTAGTCTAGTTTCTTTTCTCATTTTATATTAAACTCTTAAAAGAAATCAATTGGCTTATTAGTGCATATATAGCCAATTTTCCTTTCATATAAAATATGACACTAAACAAATCATTATCATCCAACCAAGAGTTCTCACAAAATTGAATTCAGAGGAAGATTTTTTAACCAACATGCTAAATTTTATATCTAAGTCTATTTTCTTTTCTCATTATACACACATACACAAATTAAACAATTTTTTTTTCAAAGAGGTAGAATCAAAATGAAGGAATATATATAATAATGGAAGTGACCAAAATTGAAATGCATGGGATATTTTATAAAGAAAAAAACAAAGATACATGAGATATAATTTATTTAGGTCACTTTGTTTCTTCCATTTTTTCTATTATGTTTTTTATCTATAAGAAAGAAACATTTAAATTTTTATCCAATTTTTAAAATCAAAAATAAATTTTTAAAAATTATTTTCTTTTTATTAATTTTTAAAACTTGACTTGACTTTTTAAAATATGAATAGAAAATAGAAAACAAAACATATATAGAAACATGGATAAATTTAGTGTATAAGCTTAATTATCAAGAACCAAAGGATAATTGTTTAAAATAGTAGAACTGCTGAAAATATTAGCAAAATGTTACCATTTATCAGTGATAGACTGCAGTAGACATCTATGAGTGGGTGATAGAACCGTGATAGGCATCTATCAGTGGGTAATAGACCGCGATAGACATCTATCAGATATTGTTAGATGTCTATCACAGTCTCTCACGGTCTATTATCAATAGATAATGACATTTTATTATATTTGTGAATAAATTAGTTGTTTTCCTTTATTTAAAAACAACCCAAAACCAAATAGTTATCATATAAGACTTAATTTATGTTATTATTTTTCTTTTGTGAAAAGCATGGGATATAATTTAATTCATTTAACAAAACCCACAACTTTTTTCTTTAACTACATTTTGTGGTATCTTACCTAAAGGGAGGGCCCCATGAGTTGAGTAGTCAAGAGTTTGATGCCAAGAGAGATTAGTTTGACCTAAATTATGGGTTTTTGACCTCAATTTTGTTGGTGTGTGAACCCAAAAAAAAATAATAATAATAATAATAAAAAAAAGAAAGAAAGAAAGAAAGAAAGAAAAAGAAAATCTTTTGCACATGGATTGTTTGGCACAACTTTTTATATATTGTTAGGAGCACCAATATTTGTCCACTATTTTTTTAAAAAAATAACAATAATAATAATAAAATGAGGAGAAACATCCATCCTCCCTCACTATTATTTCTTTTGTTTTTTTTTCTTGTTATCATTCATAAGATATTTTAACTATATATCAAGAAAATCTATATTTTAGTCATTATTGTTTCTTCTAATAATAATTTCATGGAAACTTAACATAAGTAAAAATTTTCTTGATGAATAAATATGTTTATACGAGAGGGAGAATCTAGGTAGATGTACAAAATTTGACTGATTTGATTATATTATAAACTATACATATATGACTATATGAGTAGTTCTTTTTTGTTTGGTAAAAATATACTCATACATCTTTTAACATAATCACGAATACGTCATTGTTGTGATTTGAAAAATGTAGATATCAATTTTTAGATTAAAAACACTTTTGGTCTCTGAACTTTCATGAAAGTATTTTGGTTTGTAATAATTTAATTCCTATATTTTCAATTTTATAACAATTTAGTCCATAAACTTTAGTATGTAATAACTTAATCCTTATACTTTTGAAATTATAACAATTTGGTCCCTAACGTAAAAGAATCATCAAAATTAGATGGAAATTTTTTTAGTGTTTTATGATATTTGTAAAAATATTAAGTTTTTAATTAGTTTAACGGTTTATCTGAAATTTCATCAAACCTTAACATTAATTACTACAATAGGGATTAATAGTTACAAATTTTAAAATTCAAGGACTAGATTGTTATATAGTAAAATTTATGGACTATATTGTTATAAAATTGAAAATATAGGGATTAAATCGTTACAAACTAAGGTTCAGAGATTAAATTATTACTTATATAAAAGTATAGGGACTAAAACTAATCTTTAACCTTTTTTTAATTAAACTTTAATTTTTACAATTATTTTCCATGTAGTAACATATATTGGTTATATACGTGCTTAAGTTAACTTAGGGTCGGTAAAATTTCTTGTGGGTCGGGTCCTCGTGGGGTCCTGCCTCGATCGGGGCGGGAAATCCCCGATTTGACTAGGAATAGGATCTAACCGAGAAATTTTTTTGGGTATGATTTGTAAAGTCATAAATATAAAGGGGCGTTTGGAAGCGACAATTTTAAAATATTTATATCCATACTAACAGGCTTAAGAGAAAATAAAATAGTAATCAAATAATTCTTTTTAACATTTTCAATAGTTGGCCTTATTTAATATATAAGAAACAATCCATGAATTAAATTGCCTTCCATTTTAAATTCACTTTTCATCCTATAATAATTCACTCCACAATTCTCTTTTATAATTATTCAAAATGGGCACATATCATATAAAAAATTTGCAATTAATTATTAATTAATACTTTGATTTGAATGTGTTTCTCATATTTTGGTGTATTAAGTATGTATTACAAAATGTGTTGCACTCTTTTGCAAGGTCCTTTCGTAATCCATGATGAAATTTGTTGACAAAATTTTCTAGTTTTGGATTAACAAGCAAGCATGTCCCTTCCTTTTTACCTAACTACACTTATTTCTTTCTTTCTTTCTTTTTTCTTTTAAGACATGTTTGAATCCAAACATTTTCTCTCTTTTATTGGATTTGGTTGTTTGAAAATCAATTGAATTTAAGAAAACAAAGAATTTTCTTTTATATTGTATGTTTGTCCAAGTCCATATTATGTGTATCTACATTAATCTCAACTTGTATAAATATTTTAATATCTTAGATATGTGGTCATTTAATTAAGTTCGAACCCATTTTCATAAAGTCTCAATAAAAAGCATATAGATTACTCTATCAAATTTTGAACGAGATTTGGTCCATTATTAAAGAAAAAAAAAAACCTTAACTAGGTGATCATTGAAGGTATATTTGAGAGTGATTTTAAAATAGTTTAAATCATTTTGTCATGTTTATTGGTACTTCTTCCATATATATCTTTGATTATTTTTAAAAAATAATTTTGATTGTATGAAAATATTAGAATGTTGATATAATATTAAATAGATCATAATGCATCTACTTAAATTTTTGAATTAATTGATGAATTAATATGATATTATAGTACAAGGTCTTGAATTTGAGAATTCTTATAGTAAGACTTTTCTTATTCTCATTTAATATTGAATTCTAATGGTTGAGACCTTCAATAATTTTTTTTTAATAAGACTTCTAGATTATAAATAAAGATAGAAATTCGGATCATCAACTCAATACAATACCTAACAAATTAAAAAATAGAATAGATTATATAACTTTTGACCGTTATAATGATTTTTTAAAACTATACTCAGGTATTGAATCAAGATAAAAATAAAAATACCGTGGAGAGAATTTTGTGTCATTCAATAATAAATTAATTTAAGATTGACCCTTTAATATTTTAATGGTCAAATGTATCTTGAATAATCTATGTATACCTAAAAGTTTTCACATTGCTTTATCCATTATTTAACCTTGTGAAAAAGATGTTTGAATGAATATATTATGTATATTGATTTGAGATTTATATAGAAAATTTATATCAAAGGATGATTAATCAAATTCCTAATCTATAACTTAAATATATATATATAATACATAAAAATTAAGGCATAAATATGACAATATCGTCCCTCAAACTCAAGTTGGTCAACTTGAGTTTGTGAGACAATCAACTAAAGCTGATACGAAAACTTAAGAAAACTCCTGAATCAAATCAGGGCAAATCTTGGTTGGAGAAAGAACCCACGAAGAACTAAAACACAGAGAACTTCTGGGCTAGAGAGAGATCCTCATAGAGAGATCTAAAACAGGACCCATAAATTGCAAATTTGAAATCGGAACAGAGACACTAAAAAAAAACATAAATATAACATAACAATTGGGCTAACTAAATCAAACCAACCAAACTAGACTAGACAAGTGAACCAAAACTAAATCGAATCGATCTTATTTAAAACATTGAATTAGGTCACAAAAACCATCTATCTTCTTTGTAGTTTTGGAGATGAGGAAAGGCGGAGGCAGAATTAGGCAGTAAAGCTTCAGAATGAGACGTTGGAGGGTCCATTTGTGTAGCAGACCTGGGTGAGCATCACAAATCGAAGCAGGGGCGACGAGTGGTAGCTGGAACGACACTATAGCGGATCTGGTCGACAGATGGACACAAGTTGCAGATCTGGAAGCCGATGAGACATCAAACTAACAGAGATTGGGTGTGAACGAGGTTGAGTTGGGTTGGTATGTGGATGACCTGTACCGGATCTATGCAAGATGGAAGACTCATGCTCAGATATGTGGTGGTTCGCCGTAAGTGGTCGGAACGGAAACGGACGAGGATCTAAACTAAGTCAGAACGATGACGGATGAGGATCTAAAAAGGATATTTGAATGAATATATTACGTATATTGATTTGAGATTTACATAGGAAATTTATACAAAATGATGATTAACCAATTTCCTAATCTATAGTCTAAACATATGCAAAATACATAAATTAAGCCATAAATATGGCAACAAACCCAAAAAATAAAAGAAAAAAAATATAAGTTAAAAAATAAAATAATCCTAAATTTGATTCTAAAGTTATGACTATCTGAAAGAAATCTCTCTCAATTTAAACTTTGAAGGAAAAAAATGAATTAAAGAATTATAAATATGGGGCAACCAAATAATATTATTGGTGGGAATGGGTTTACATGAATTTTTCATCCTTCGATCATGACATATCAAGAATTACAACTCAAATAAAGCTAAAACAACTAAAAATAAAATATGTATTAAAAAAAACTAAAAAAGAAATAAATAGTGTGAACTTTTATGTATTTATGTATTTCTCTGTCACTCATAAATGTTGAGTACAAAGGGTATATATATACAAGAACACCTAAAAATAGATATGTAAACCTAAACAAAATAACCAACTCAACAAATTACAAGATCATATCGTAACCATATAATTGAACATCCCCCCTTGAACTCAAGGTGGTAGAGTAGAGACCAACTTGAGTTTGCAACATATTTGACTGGAGTGAACAAGGGAGAGGGCTTTGGTGAAGATGTCAAACGGTTGCTTGGTTGTAGATATGGCTTGAAGATGCAGGGTGGAACTCTAGAGATTGTGACAAATAAAATGGTAGTCAGTCTCAATATGCTTTGTTCGTTTATGTAAAACATCATTATGTGTTATCCAAATAGCACTATGATTATCACAATGAAGAATAGCTACAGAATTCTGGGGAGCCCTCATGTCAGCAAGAGCCAACGAAGACATAAGACCTCTGAAGTTGTATTAGCAAGCACACGATATTCCGATTCAGTGCTGGAACGAGAAACAACAATTTGTTTCTTACTTCATTGACATATGAGAGAATCATCTGAATAAAAACAGTAACCTATTGTGGATCATTTATCCGTAGGGTCACCTGCCCAGTCAACGTTAAAATACCTAGAGAGAACCAATAAGGATTGAGAAAAGAACTGAAGACCATGCCCTAGTGTACCATTAACATAACGCATAATACGAAGCACAATGATGAAATGGATAGTGCAAGGAGTAGACATGAACTGATTGACAACATGAACCACATAACAATGTCTGGACGTGTCACTATTAAATAGATAAGGCTACCAATAAGTTGTCTATACATGGTTGGATCCTCGAGAGGAACACCATCAAAAGACGTCATACGAACATTTGAATCTAATGATGGTGTTGTGGCAAAATCAGTGATGCCAAAATGGGCCAAAAAATGAAATGCATATTTTGCTTGAGATAAATAGTATCCATCAAGGCATGATGAGACCTGAAGACCAAGAAAATAACTGAGTGGTCCCAGATCTTTCATCTCAAAGGGTTCTCCTAGATAATGTTGTAGATCCAAAATAACCTGAGGATCATCATCAGTAATAATCATGTCATCCACATATAAAAGAAAGAGAACGACAACATGAGAAGTTTTACAAGTAAAGATAGTAGAGTCATGGGAGCTGGAAGTAAATCCAAGCTGGGTGGTGGTAGAACTGAAGGTTACAAACCAGGTCTGGGGAGCTTGTTTTAGCACATACAATACATGACAAAGAAGACAGGTCTTCTTGGGCAGGGGAAAGACACCAAGTGGTGGCTCCATATAGTCTTCTTCAGACAGAGTGCGATTGAGGAAAGCGTTCTTAACATCCATTTAAAGAAGTGGCCACTATGTAGTAGCTGTTATAGCCAACAGACTCCAACACAGATGTTATTCAAGCAACTAGAGCGAAGGTTTCCTTATAATCAATTTCATACTCATGAGAATATCTTTTGGCCACCAGACAAGCCTTATAACATTCAACAGATCCATTAGAGCGAGTCTTGATTTTATAAATATAATTACATCTTATAGGTTTCTTGCCAAGAGGTAACTCAACATACTCCCAAGTATGAGTTTTCTCTAAAGCCTGAAGTTCCTTAACCATTGTGTACTATCCAAGAGGGTTAGTATGAGCCTCATGATAGGGTGAATCGGCGAAAAAGTGCAGGGTAAGGTCTGCATCAGAAGCAAATGGTCGATCTAGGAATGCAATAGGAAGAGAAGACTGATCGAGCTCTAGGGTGAGCAGAGTGGAAAACTCAGGATCAAGTGAAGAATCACAGAGAAAATAGATCAGTGGCGAGATTAGTGAAGAAAGTCTGGGGACTAAGTAGAGAATCATGAAAAGAAGAAATACTAGAAAACATATGATGTTCCCAGAATGTGACATGATAGGAGATACGTATCCGGTTAGAAACGGGATCGTACACCGAAACCCTTTATATTTAGTTCCATAACCAAGAAAGCAATATAAGCGGGTCTGGGGTTCATGTTTGGTATGTTCATGAGGATGTAGTAGAACAAAGCATGCACAGCCAAAAACTTTAAGATGAGAGTAAGAGGGAGAAGTGTCACACAATAGCTCAAAAGAAGATAAGTTGTGGAGAATAGCAAAGGGAAGGCAATTGATAACATAAACAGACGTAAGGGCAACCTCATCCCAAAACTTCTTGGGGTAAGATGCAAAGAGAAACTGAGCACGAACAGAATCAAGAATATGATGATGCTTTTGTTCAGCTCGACCATTTTGCTGAGAGGTATAAGGACATAAACGTTAAACAAGAGTGCCCTGTTGGACAAGAAAAGAGAGTAGGTAAGAGTCTTTATATTCCATTGTATTATCTATGCAAAGAATTTTGATGGTTTGAGAAAACTAAGTTTGAATCATTTTGGCAAACTCAATGTAAAATTAGGGTAAGGAAGAACAATTTTGATGGTTTGAGAAAACTAAGTTTGAATCATTTTGGCAAACTCAATGTAAAATTAGGGTAAGGAAGAACAACTCTTAAGAAAATATATCTAGGTAAACCGAGAGTCGTCATCAATAAATAACACAAAATATCGATAACCACTCACTGTAGAGTAGGAGCAGGGCTCTAAATATCAAAATGAATAAGACAAATTGTGTATTACATAATGATGCTGAAGCAGAAATAGATAAAGCATGTTGTTTTACAAGTTTGTAATGTAAACAGTCAAATGAACGAAATTGAGAAACATTATTCAAGATACCAACAAAAATTAAACTACGAAGTTCGTCAGATGATGCATGACCAAGACGAAGATGCCACTGATATGTATCAGTATCAGTGATAGCAGCAGAAATGGATGGCAGAATAGGTGGCTGAAAGGACGTGAGTTCAAATAATCTTTCCACCTTGCGACCCGTACCAATCATCTGACTCATCTGCAAATCCCGAACCTGACAACCATGAGCAAAAAAGAGAACATTTAGTCCTAGGTCACACAGTTTTCCAACAGAGGCAAAATTAAATGTCAGATTAGGGACATGATAAATATCAGAAAGGTTAATGGTTGATGTATAAACAATCCCAATGTGTGAAATAGTCATATGGTTATTGTCAGTAGAATGTACATGAGGAAGAGATTTTACAAGGGTGAAGAAAGACAACAAGGCTATATTTGAGGTCATGTGATTGCAACAGGCTAAATCAATGAGCAAAGATGTACCTAGTGTGACAGCAAGAGTAGGAGAATTGGAAGATAACACCTATTTGAGCAAATCTTGAAGGTCACTGATCTAGAGACTCAGAGGATTGGAAGGTATCACATTGAAAGAACTAGCGACAACAGCAACAGATAGAGAATCATGTTTATAAGAAATCTTGGACGTAGTGGTGTAACTTGGGGACGAGGTGGTTGAGTAGGATAGTTGTCCAGAATAAGACCAAACTTGTGGCAATACCTGCACTCAATGATGTAGCAATTAGAAAACTTGTGACTGTGCAGCTTACAGTTTTTGCAAAAAGGTGACTTAGTTGAAAACCTTGAATGAGTGATTGCGAGAGTAACATCTGATGACGGAAAGGAGACTAGCCCAAGTCATTTCTTCTAAAAAATAATTTCCTGAATTGCAACATCAAGGGATAGCAGAGGACTGGAATGTAACAAGGTGGCACGAACAAACTCATATTTTGGACGAAGTCCCAGATGAGCCAGAAATGATTCAGACTGATTGTAGCCTGGTTTAACTGAGTCCAAATGGGCTAGAGAATGGCAAGGTACTCATTCACAGATTGTCTGGCCTCTTGACTAGTGCTGACCAGAGTGGTATGAAGTTGATAGTAGTGTGCAAGACCAATAGTTTGGAACTACATAGACAAAAAATCCCAAAGTTTTTTAGCAGTATTAAATGTATCAAATTGGGTGTGTATAGCAGGGATGGAAGTGTTACCCAACCAGGTGATTATTTGATAATTTTTACTATCCCAATCTTCTAGTCTTTCCACAAACTTACTATCTTCTTTAGTAGCACATCTGACAAGTTGAGTGACATCACTGGCAATAATCGCCATAACTTGTAACCAATCAAGAAGTTATTCATTTGATAAACACAAGTAATGTAGTTGGTGCCATCGGGAATAATGTTGATAGGACGAAAGATGTCAACTTTTTCCATTACAACAAAAAATAACCAAAACAGACAGTGTCACAAGTTTAGTTAGCTGACCAGCCCAACTCAGCTCGACTCACTCGGTCGCTCGGTTTGACTCAGCTCGCGAGGTTAGGCTCGATTCGCGAGGCTTGGTTAGGGGTTCGGCTTGGATCTAGAAAGATGAACACGAGCGAGTCGGATCTGGAAAAATTTAAGATGAATTAAGGTAGATCTAAGCAGATTGAAGATGAGCCAAGGCAGATCTAAACAGATTGAAGGCAGATTTATAGGCAGCAAATCTGCACAGATTGAAAGATTGTCTGATGAACATAAACGGGCGGACGAAAATTTGGACATGAATGGAGTTTGTTCGTTAGTCGGACGGGAACAAAGGGGAACAAGTGGATTTGAACACGAATCGGGAATGATGGCACAAATGGGAACAACTGGCGACACGAATGTAATCTAGCAAATGGAATGGAATCTAAACCAGGAGCGACGACACGTACGAAAACAACCGACGACACAAGGATTTTGAATTCACGAATGAAAACAGAATCTCGTGGGCAAAGGCTAACGACGGTAATGTTGACAGAGGTTAACGACAGTATGTTGACAGAGACTAATGGCAGTATGTTGACAGAGACTTTGATACCATGTGAACTTTTATGTATTTATATATTTATCTGTCACTCATAAATGTGGAGTACAAGGGTGTATATATATGTAAAAAAAAAACCTAAAAATAGATGTGTAAAACTAAACAAAATAACCAACCCAACAAATTATAAGATCGTATCGAAAGCATATAATTGAACAAATAGAAAAAAATAGATGAATTAACAATAGATTCTTTTTAAGAGTAAAATACCTTTTTGGTTTAGATTTTGGGTTTATTCTCCATTTGATCTCTAGGTTACATTTCAAAATGTTATACAATTAGTTCTTACGTTTTTCTTAATTTCAATTTAGTTAATCCTTAAATTTTAAAATGTTACAATTTTACTCTTCAAATTTGAGTTTTATTTCAACTTTAAATTTGAAAGAACAAAAATCAAGAAAAAATCAATAGTATTTCAAATTTAGTTATCATTGAAAGTTATCAACAATTTGATACAGATGCCTGAATTGATTTTAGAACAGTATTTGGAGAAAAATAATCTTAGTTTCAAGTATGCAAAACACGAAAACTTTTATAAAAGTATTGAGGGCATGTTTTGACAAGGATGACACATCAGCTCCATCGATAAATGAAGAAGGCCAACTTGGAGCTACCTCAGCAACTACCGTGGCACCTCTCTCTCCTCAACCGTTTCTGGTGCAACCGATTGCTGCTCGTTCACCTGCACACCAAAAGGATAGAAATTGTTAATTGATTCTTTCCATTTTGTCGTTTCTCATATTCAATTAATGTATATATATACCTCCTATTCTTTTTGTAAATAGCATCCAGAAAAGAGAAGAAAAGATACATATCAATATATAGAGAAAAGGAAGATGAAATTACCTTCCTCAACTGAATTCATTTCTCTGCTTTCTTCTGTCTTTCTTCTACCCTTTTTCATAGCTAATCTGACTTGGTATCAGAGCCCTCAGCTTTTTGATAAGCAAAACAATCCGAAAATGGCAAACCCACCAGCTAGCTCTCTGCCTACTTTTCTTGGAATCATTAACAATGGAAACATCACAAATCCACCCCTCAATCAGCTACTAAACCAGGTGACATCCATTAAGATGCATAGGTCTAGCTTTCTCCTCTGGAAAAACTTAGCATGGCTGATACTCTGAAGCTACCGTCTGGAAGGCTTCCTAACTGGAGAAAATCCTTGCCCCATTCGATTCATTGTCAAACAAGTAAATGAACATTCAGGTGAAAGCTCAAGTGCTGATCTAAGCCCTGCAACTTCAGCAGGAGCTGAATTACAACCCAATCCAGTTTATGAGACTGGATAGCTGTCGACCAACTACTCCTAGGTTGGCTCTACAACTCTATGAACCAAGACATTGTAACGCAAGTAATGGGACACCAAACAGCAAGGGAGCTATGGGAAGATGTCAAAGAACTTGTTGGAGTTCAGTCGAGAGCTGAAACTGATTACCTAAAGAGGATGTTCCAAAAAACTCGCAAAGCTGCCCTGAAGATGAGTGAGTACTTAACCCTGACGAAAAAATATGTTGATAGTCTTGCTTTTGCAGGTTCACCAGCGTCTCCTTCTGACCTTATATCCCAAGTGCTAGCTGGCCTTGATGAAGAGTATAATCTGGTTGTTGTAGCAATGCAAAGCAAAGGTACAACTAGATGGTCTGATCTTCAATCTAACTTGTTATCTTATGAGAAGAGACTTGAGTATCAACTGGCCATCAAAACTGGTGTTACTTTTATGACAAACATGTCTATCTCCTCCAACTCACCATCAGTTAATGTAATGCAGAATAGTCCCAACACTTCATCAAACTCCCATCGAAATTCCTATGGAAACAACCAATCCTCAAACTACAGGGGTGGAGGAGGAAGAAACTGAGGGCGTGACCGATGGAACAATGCCTCTACAACCAGGCCTACCTGCCAAACCTGTGAAAAAATAGGCCACACTGCTGATATCTGTTATTTCAGGTATAATAAAGAATTCAACAATCCTTGACAGACACACACTCGAGCTGAATCCACTCAGCTCCCATCAAACAGACACCAAGAATAGCCTACCTCAGCCTTAATTGCTCACTCAACAGCTGCCTCCCCGGAAACAGTAGTTGACCTCAATTGGTATGTTGATAGTGGAGCCTCAACACATGTAACTAGCAGCCCAACCTTTCTTCAATCTTCCTCTAGCTACACAGGTACTGATAGAGTTGTTGTTGGTAATGGTACTCCTCTTAATATATCTCGGTCTGGTCACTCCAATCCACAAACTAATAATGGTATTTTGTCCCTACTAAACATACTATATGTACCTGCAATTACCAAAAATCTAGTCAGTGTATCTTAATTAGCCAATGATAATAATGTTGTGGTTGAATTTCATGCTGATTTCTGTATGGTTAAGGACAAGGACTCAGGAGTGGCACTTCTGACCAGACGACTTAAAGATGGACTCTACCTATTGGACAATGTCAACTAGCTGATAAATAATGTACCCTCTACATCAGTCTCTTAGGTGCTCACTTGACAACTTGGTCCAATCAGTTTTCCTCACATTCTGCTCTTACAACCAGTACTACTGTCTCTAAGTTACTCCTCTATAGGCGATTAGGCCATCCCTTCCTTAAAATTTTATGTAAACTGATTAGTGGATTTAATTTGGAAAATGTTGTTAATGAAAAGTTCTTTTGTGAAACATGTCAATTTGGAAAGTCACATAATCTACCATTCTTTTATTCTCTTTCTCGTGCTAAACAACCATTTGAATTAGTTCATATCGATCTCTGGGGACCATCCCCGATACTGTCAGCAGATGGCTATAGATACTATGTAATATTTGTGGATGACTTCATCAGGTTCACTTGGCTTTACCCTCTTAAACAAAAGAGTGATACAATAGTTGCTTTCCAAAACTTTCAAGCTCTTGCTCGCACATAGTTTAATAGAACTATTGGAACCTTACAAATGGATGGAAGAGGAGAATACCAACCTGTTGCTCAAATGTGCACTCAGTTGGGAATTCACATACGACTGTCTTGTCCTCACACATCAGCTCAAAATGGTCATGCTGAGCGCAAACATCGACATATTGTTGAGACCAGCTTAACCCTCCTTGCTCAAGCTAGGATGCCCCTGCATTTATGGTGGTATGCTTTCAAACCGTTGTGCTCCTTATTAATGGTTTTCCTTCTTCTATTCTTCAGGACATCAGCCTAATGGAAGCACTACTTGGGAGGAAACTAGACCTGACATCCTTCAGAGTGTTTGGATGTGCCTGCTACTCACATCTCTGATCCTATCAGTCCCACAAATTTGACTTCCACAGCAAAAAGTGTGTGTATCTTGGTCCCTCACCTATGCACAAAGGTTACCTTGCCTTACTAATGATGGGAAAATCATCATCTCACATGTGATATTTAATGAAGAGGACTTCCCCTTTCAAACTGGCTTTGCAAATGACCAGTCCTTAAGCCCTCCCAACTAAGCTCCTCCAATCACTACTTGGTTCCCTCAACTATCAATAAACTTGCCCCCACTGTGTTAATCACTTGGTATCTACCCTCTTCATCCATCTCAGGTCCAACATCACTGTCCTGATCCCTTGTTGACTCCTACCACCCCACATTCAAGTCCTTGTTTACCTTCTCCAAGTCTCCACTCATATCACCACCTCAGGCCTTACACCATTCACCTAGTTCTCCTACAGCCTCACCTTTACCAAATTCTCCTCCATAGTTCTCCTTACAACATCAACAAATCTCTACCCAGCCTTTACTAGGCACTCATCCTATGATCACTAGAGGAAAGGCTGGCGTTTTCAAGCCCAAGGTCTGGTCTGCTGAGCTTGTCACTGATCTTACTCAAGCTGAACCACACACTGTTTCTCAAGCCCTGTCAGTTCCACAATGGAAACTAGCGATGGTTGAAGAAGTTACAGCCCTGCAGTGCACAAACACTTGGACACTAGTCCCTCCTACCTCTGCCACCACTGTAGTTGGCTGCAAATGGGTTTACCAGTTAAAACGTGATGCACTAGGATCTATTTAGTGGTATAAAGCACGCCTTATTGCCAAAGGCTTTCATCAGTATCCTGATCTTGATTACTTCGACACCTTCCGCCTTGTTGTCAAGCCTTCTACCATCAGAATTATCCTAACACTGGCAGTTTCACATCGCTGGCCACTTCGTCAAATAGATTTTAACAATGTCTTCCTCAATGGCACACTCAAAGAGACTGTCTACATGTCTCAACCTCCTGGTTTTGAAAGCACAACTCACCCTCACTATGTCTGTAAGCTCAATCGAGCTATCTACGGCCTTAAACAAGCCCCTAAAGTTTTAAATGATGAACTAAAAGGTTTCATCTGTCGCACTGGCTTTAAAGTAAGTTCCTTTGACACCTCCCTATACTATATGCGCACCTCATCATCTTGGTCTGAGAGGCGGCAGGAGGAAGTCGGTCCGCTCAGTCTGATACCATGCTTCTTGTCTATGTGGATGATCTAATCCTTACAAGTAGTGATCCAACTCATATTGATCATCTTGTATCCATCTTCTATAAACAATTCTCCCTTAAAGACCTCGGCATACTTAGTAAATTCCTTGGTATTCAAATATGCTATACACCAACTGGTCTTCACCTCCATCAAGCTCAGTATATCACTGATCTGTTAGCCAAGCTAAATCTCCAGCATGTTAAGCCTTGTCCAACCCCTGCTGCCCCTGACACTCTGTTATCAATCAATATAGGCAAACCTCTCTCTGATCCTTTTCTCTATCGAAGAACAATTGGTGCTCTTCAGTATCTAACTAATACCCGACCAGACATAACCTTCATTGTCAACAAGTTAAGCCAATTTCTCCAAGCCCCTACTGATGTACATTGGTCAGCTGTCAAAAGAGTGTTTCGCTACCTAGCTGGAACAACTCAACTTGGTCTAACCATCAACTCTGATCTACACCTTATCATCTCAGCCTATTCTGATGCTGATTGGGCTTCAAGCCTTGATGATAGAAAGTCCATTGCTGCCTACTGTCTTTACCTTGGCTCCACCCTTATATCTTGGTCCTCTAAGAAACAAGCAACTGTGGCACTCTCTAGCACAGAATTCGAGTACAGAGCCCTTGCTCATGCTGCCACTGAGGTCATATGGGTGCGTAACCTTCTCACTGAAATTGGCTTCTCTCCAACCGGCATTCCATTTCTCTAGTGTGATAATATAGGAGCGGGTGCATTGGCCACCAATCCTGTTTTTCATGCTCGAACTAAACACATCGAAATTGATGTGCATTTCATTCGAGATCTCGTCCTCAGTGACCAACTCCACGTGTGGTATGTTCCTACCACAGAGCAGCTTGCGGATTGCCTCACCAAAGCACTTCCAATTCAAACCTTTTCTTATCTGCGAAGCAAACCCGACCTAACTCAGTTAAGCTCTCGCTTGAGGAGGGATGACAAACATGACATATCAGCTCCATCGACAAATGAAGAAGGCCAACTTGGAGCTACCTCAGCAACCACCGTGGCGCCTCTCTCTCCTCAACCGTTTCTGGTGCAACCGACTGCTGCTCGTTCACCTGCACACCAAAAGTACGGAAATTGTTAATTGATTCTTTCTATTTTGTCGTTTCTCATATTCAATTAATATATATATATATACCTCCTATTCTTTCTGTAAATAGCATCCATAAAAGAAAAGAAAAGATACATATCAATATGTAGAGAAAATGAAGACGAAATTACCTTCCTCAGCTGAATTCGTTTCTCTGCTTTCTCCTGTCTTTCTTCTACCCTTTTTCATAGCTAATCTGACTTGTTTGGAGTGATTTTAAAATGAGTAAAGTCACATTTATGATGTTTAAAATCACTTTGAAATTCACTTTTAATCCTACAAAATTAATTTAATGTTTAATTCTATACATTTAAATGCAATTTTATCACATCAAAATTGATTCTGAATGATTAATGTTTCAACGTGATTTTAAGAATTTCATAATTACTTTCAATCAAGTTCTATTTATACATTGTTTGACATTAGAATCTCATATTTAAATTTGTCTAGATTTTGTTTTGGCAGGTAAGTTTCCATTTTTAACTATAAACTTTTGAAATTATATTAATTTTCATCATAAATTTTTTAACTTCACATATTGTACCCCAAGCATAGATATAAGTGTTGGAATTAATCGTAACTTGAAAACTTGAAAAGTATTTCAAATATGTACTCTTTGAAAAAATTTTGTTCAAAACTTCAAGAATTCTAATTTGCCGTCAATGCATTATAAAACATATAAATATGATACCATTTACTTTGTGCAAAAAAAAAACTTATTTAATTTCTTCTAGTCATTCATTTTATTTTATTACTTACTTCTCTCCTGGCGAGAAAAATCAAATAAGTGATTATCCTCTAAATATATATTGCATTTGGTTTGAATATTGAATTTGAACATACATAACCTAGCTATAATATAAATTTTCATTAAAAAAGTTACAGTAAATTAAAAGAAAATATATTATTATAATATAGATCAAGAGGATCAAATCGTTAATATATATGTTGAAATTAGAAATTTTGGACCAATCATAAATTGTCACGTCAGTTCCTAAATTATTGACAAAATTACCAATCATCAAATTTGAGACCAAGTGAAAGTTGAAATGTGTCCTAAATTGAAACTGAAGACATAATTGGTAAATTTTGTGATGTCATTTATTTTTATCATGACCATTGGATTAAATAAAATTAGTTTGGTCCAATTTGATATTATAATTTGGACTAAAGTCCAATTAAGCCCAAAAAAAAACTTAATTTGGCTCAAATATCAAATTAGGCTCAAATCTAATTAATTGGACCCAAGAGCTAAGTCCATGGACCAACCAGGCCCAAACTCACAAAGCTCACCAGAGAACTTTATAAATAAAAGAGTTCTCTTCATTGATAGGGATTAGAAATTTTAAACTCCAGAGAGGCTAGAGAGAATTCTCTATAATCAGAAGACTCTAACACTGAAGTCCTTTGGAGATACAAGCATTCTTCCAAGATGCTAACTTCAAGAACATTCACATGCTTTGCTTCCTGCATCAAGCATATGCATTCAACCGAGAGAGAATCAGACGATCAAGTATTAGAGATCTAACCATATTCACATCAAATCTACATCAACACAAGTTCAACTCCACGAAATACGTTTCTTTAGAAACCTCGTGCGAATACCGAACCTCTAAGAAGATCATCAAGCCCAAAAACTGATCATCCAAGAAGGTCATAAAGCCCAAAGGTTGATCGTCCAAAAAGATCAATCAGCTTAAAGATTAAACTTTATTTTGAAAACATCAAATGATTATGTATTAGATATTATAGTCACTATACTAAAATTAATACAAATACACAAGTTCAAATTTCACAAAACAAGTTTCTCTAAAAACCTCGTGCAAACAATATCCATTCATACAAACGATTGTAACCAATTTTTTCATGTAAAATATTAAATTATCAAGATTATATTGAATTAAAATAACAATTACCATCCCAACAACCCACCACCCTACAAATATTAACTAAAAAGAAGAAGTTCGTACTACATAAGAAAATTATTTTAAATAACAAAATTGTTGAAAATATTTACAAATGTAGCAAAATATCATCGTCTATTTATGATAGACCACTATAAACGACTACATATGTTTATCATGACATAAATAGACACAGATAGTAGTCCATCGTGATTTATTGCAGATAGACATTGAAATTTTGTTATATCATATAAATATTTTGATTCATTTTTCTATATTTAAAAACAACATATCAAAATATGTTTTTGAACTTTTTTTTTTTTCATTCACATTCATTTAGAAAACATTTAGACAAATAGTGAATGACATAGAGGACAACTAAATTTCTAATAAAGTTAGATTAGACATGTACATTGAATTTCTAATTTAAAGAAAGAAAAAGAATTGCTTCAATTTTTTTCAGAGATTGAGAATACATCTCTATCTCATCTCTAATTAAAATTTCAATTCTTTTCCTAAAGAAAAAAAGAAAAAAGAAAATAAAAATTAAGGAAAAAGACATGAGAAAGAAAGAGAGAGAAAAAGTAGTTTTTTACTCACCCTAATCCTTTTAGGTTAACAGTCCAACGGCAAAAACTGCCGCCACGACCAAACACCGTCAGTCACGTGCTGATTCGTGTCACTTGACATCTCCAACACCTGATGACGTGTCTATTTCATTAAATTCTAATTTATCCACTCATTTTCCGACACGTGTGCGAAACCCTGCGTTTCTATTTAATGGTCCAAAAAGTTAAAAACTTCTCATTCTTTCCTTTTGCGTTTTTCTTCTTTTTTTCTTTTTTTCTCTTCTCCTCTCTTAAAAGAAAATAATATAAATTATAAAATTCTTTACTTTTGGGTTTGCTTTGCCTTTTTATTGTGTATTTGCTTTGAGTTACGTCTAAAAGGAGTTTAGTTCTATATTGATGACATTTGGAGTTCCAATTGTAACTCCTCCATTTCTAAAAACAGTTCAACAAAATTTATAATTTTCAAAAATTACATGAATTTCTATTTATAAGAAATTTCATCATGAAGTGATGATCAAAGGTCCAAAAAAGGGTTTGAAGAGAGCATACGGATGCCTCATTTGAGGGTTAATTTGTCTAATTCTAATTGGTTTAATTTGTGTCGGTTGAGCTAATTGACAAGATTAACAAATATATTACTAAAAGTTTATTTTAGTTTAAATATAATTGGTTTACTTAATTTATTATTATTATTTTTTAGTACAATAATTAGAGTAGGAAAAAAGAGAACGACACCGAAAAATATACTGGTTTGGGACTACGTCAAATCTTCTGCAATTGCAGATTCTACTAAGATGAAGATTGCAAAGTTTCAAAACTTGCATTACAAAACTTTCTCAAATAGCCCAACACGAACTATTTAATTTCCTATACCACAATGATATTTTGGAATTAACAACAAAAAGAAACTCTCAACCCAAGAGAAAAACACATTGCCTACGTATCAAAAAGAACTAAAGGAAAAAAGCTTACTCTAAGTCCCAATGCATCTCCCGTTCATCTTGGGTCACTTGCTCACCCGAGCACAAACACGGATCACACTTGTTATTTTCACGAATAAGGCTCACCAAAGGTATGATATTGTTCATTTTGGACATACACTCTCATGGTTTTGCTTTTGGTACCACCCCAAAAGACCTCATACTAGTGGAGATAGTTATCCACACTTATACACTCATGATTAGATCACTCCCTTTCCTAACTAATGTGGGATTTTGTTCGCACTCATAACATAAATATTTTTTAAAATATAATTAAGTATCATTTGTTCATATTTTTTTTAGTAATAAAAGTCAAGTGGTGTATAGTTCAATGTGTAAAGTACTTTTACCTTCGGTTCTAGATTTAAAATTTGATATAGCCAAAGTAAGCATGGCTAAAAGATAATTGACATGTACTATCTCGAAAAGTATTGTACTTTTAATTCTTAAATTCATTAAATCTGACTCTAAACTGAAATAAGGTTAATTTTTTAACTTCAAACTTTTTTTCACTAATCTAAATAGAGAAACTATTGTTAAGAAGAAAAAAAACTTAATAAACTCGTTAATTTATTAAAATACAGTTTTACACAAAATTATGTTTGACTAAGGAACAGATTAACCATTGAATAATCTTCTAAAATTTTCATAAACTTCAACAAGCCACTTAGTGCTAATGCCACTGCAAGAAATTTGACGTTTTCCGACAGTAAAAAGCGTCGGAAAAAACCAAAAAAACCATTGCAAAAATCTTTCCCGACAAAATCTTGACCATCGACAAAATCGTTAGGAAGCTCTATTGAAAGAATCTTTCTCGACTCAAAAAACACCTAGTCATCGGGAAAAAAAGATTTTGCGATGAAACAAGAATGAAGGATTTCTTCCGACACCAAAAGAAATTGTTGGCAAAAGGTATTTCTCCCAATGGTGAAAATAGATTTTCACTATCAAGAGAAGTAGCTTATGTCGATAGTATTTTTCATTTTATTTTTTTTTTTGTCGTTGGGAGAGAGTTACTTATCCTGACCCTTAGTTAATGATTTGATTGTTGGAAAAGATTGGTTTTCCTAGCGGTTGCCTATTTTAGCATCGGGAGAAGGTACGGACGATAATGTCGGGAAAAGTAAAAAATAAAAAATAAAATTTCACTTTTTTCTGACATTTGTACTATTGAGATTATATATTTAAGCACCATGAAAAAATAAGACATACAAATATGCAATTTAATCTTAAAACTTATCTAACATTTCAACTTGATACTAAGATTAAAAAAAAATGAAAACTGCAAACTAATCTCAAGCTAATTTGTTTCTCATTCATCACCTAAAAATAAATCCAAATCCTTAAAATTAGTAAACAAATCACTTCAAATTCATCCAAATCATTTATATTTCTAAAATAAACAATCTAGACAAATAAAGCATATATAAAATCACATCCACCGTTGAAACGAGGAACATAAAATAAAAAAAACTAACATGTGGAATTCATCCAAACTAACATTGCTCTCATTGTTTTAAGAAACTAATCTCATGATATTTTGGGTTTGATTGAATTTTAATCTCAATTTTCTTAAATTGAAATTTGATTTTTTTTTAGAGGTATTCAACTGCTTTAGAATTTTTTTTTTTTTGGTAGGTTCACTTTTTAGAGTAAAAAAAAGCCAAAAGAGTTGAATGTGATTTTGTGAAACGAACGTGAAGTGGCAAAAACTAACCAGAGGCAGCAGCGAACTTTAACTAGCAGCAGGCGGTCTAGAGCGTCGTGAACCACCAATAGCAGCGAGCGTGATCTAGCAAAAAAGTACTTTCGTCGAGAACCACTAGTCGTGAACCACAGGTCGGAACCACACGTCGAGAACCACATATAGGAACCACAGGCGGGTTAGTCGTGAACCATCGACGGAAAAGTTGAGAATCGTTTTTGGTAGGTTTTGTGGGTTTCGACAAAAGAGAAGGGGAAAAGTTTTTGGTGGTTTAGACGGCAGCAGAAGAAAGAAAGGAAAAAATTAGGGCTTTAAAATAATCCTATCCCAACCCTCATGGCGTCGGGAGAAAAGGGCTCTCCCGACCATAGTTTACACTACTGTCGAGAGATTCTTGAAAATATTGTCATTTTTCTAAACTCCTGATGCCTCTCATTTGTTGTCGGGAGAAAACTTTCTCTCGACCATCGTCGAAAAAACTAACTTTTTTTTATGAAAAAAAATCGTCGGGAAAACCAAATTATTCCGTCCATTCTTTTGACATCGGAAAAACTTTCGTTAGAAAAAAAAAATCCTTATAATGTGCCTTATTTTATCTAAAACTTTATAAAGTTTATATGGTACATATGTTTTATAAGTTATTGAATGTATAAATGATTTTTTTTTTTTTTTTAACAATATTTGAAACAAGAACATCTTTAAAGGGTTAAGTTATATTGTAAACATTTAAAGTTTAAAATTAAGATTGCAATACTTATAAAAAAAGTTGAGGTGTAAATTGATAAAATTAAAAATTTATATTTAAAATTGTTAGGAGTCAAAATGATTATTATTTTCCTTAAAAATAAATTGACAAAATATGAGGACAGAAAAGGGTTGACCCATGATAATGGAAGCCCAATTGAGGCCCATGTGGTAATCCCATTGGAAGCCCATAAATATATTACTTGTTAGTGTATATGGGTTTTCCATGAATGAACACTAGAGAATGCTGCTATATTGGCCTCTCAACTCTCATGCATGGGGTAAATTTTGAGGAAACTGACCTTTAATTATTGAGAAATCGGAGGAAATAGTAAAATTGGAGGGATTCTCTTGATTTTTGTAAAAAAAAATTTGGATAACAAGTTTTTAGATTATTGTATAATTGTTATACTGTATATCAATTCTCAATAGAAATACTGTGTAAATGGAATATTCAGTTATGAGACCGTGTATCAATTCCCAATAGAAATACAATGTAATTGGAATCGTTGGTGATGAGATTTTAACCTAACGGATTCAGGAGATAAATATGTTGGTTTTTTTTTTTTTCCATTTTGAAATTTGAATTGGCAATTTCATATCATATTTGATTTGATTTAACCATTTTTCGAAAGTATTCAGAATCAATCCATATTTAATTTATTTATCACCATTTTGATTTTAATTTATAATATATCTTTAGATTTGGTAGGAAATCAAATCCATTAATATTAATAATTGAGATAAAAATACAGTGTAGGTGGAGAGATTAATTAATAACCGAGATAAAAATGCAGTGTAATTGGTCTATCATAAGTCAACATATTACAAGCTAACAAATTTGCCAAAAGAGAAAATGAGCACCATTTCGATTTTTTTTTTTTTTGCCCCTTTTGAAATTCAAATTTGTATTTTATTATTAAATTAGATTTTGATAACTACTTTTCAAATTGATTCATCATAAACCAATCTCTTCCTTATTTTCTCCCTCAATTTTAAATTTGAATTTATCTTTCATTATTGAATTTGATTTTACCTTACTAACCAACAATTATTTTAAATGTTTGTGACCACATTCTATTGTATCTTAACCTTGTTCATTATTCTATACATATTGTTATCAAATTGATTGTAAATTTTTCATTTTCCCAAAATTTTCACGTTTTATCTCATGATATATTATTATTATTTAAAAAAAAAGTTTTTGAGATACATATATTATTATTAGACTTAATTTTTTAATAGTTTGTGTCTATGTTTGCACGCGTAGTTGCATGCATGCTTGTGTGTTTGTAACAGTATGTATTAACTAATTTATATTTACAATTATACCTTATAATAGTATGTATTTACACCTACAATATAATTGTAATATAAAGTTATAAGCCATCATTTTTGTGATTTCGAATTATAACAAAATTTTATATCTTTTTTATTTTTTTACCAATATATATTCAAATATATATTTTGTTAATCAAATTCAATTTTATTTTATTTTTTCGATTTGTTTATACATTTTCATATCATGTCGTAACTTTCTTTCAATTTGAATTTCATGTAATTTTTTTCAATTTTGTTTATACATTTTCTTATCATGGTTGAAATTTTTTATTTGAAATTTTTGAATCTATATTGATAAAAGTTTGGCATTGGTAATTTTGAATTTGAGATAGAAAATGATTAGAGTATATATATATATATATATATGAGAATTAAAAGAAAAATTAGATTTCTTTTCTTTAAACCAATGTGTCACAATAAATTTTAATGATCAAACATCGGTTGTTTGCAATTTCTTACAATAATATATATATTATTCAATAATCTAAATAAAATAAAATAACAAAAATCCATAAATCTCTTATTCTTTTCTCTTTTAGTTAGTCGTTGCCCCCTTCCCCAAATCTCTCTCTCCTCTACGATCTCATGCCTACCATCATTGATTCATCAACCTTCCCTTGAATTCCATCATCTCAGCTAACTTCTAACGACCATTCTTGCCAGGTCGCAAGCCTTGGTAGCTCACATGCATGTTTCTTACTTTTGTTTATGCTTTGAATACCGTTTTCAACAACGACGTTCTGGGATTGATGTCAAATACAATTCTAAATCCAATAGGGTTTCTAAGCTTGTCCTTGATGGATTCTCTTTTGTCTAGTCACATCGTCCTAAGGTTGCAATTTCTTCAAATACTCACTTACCAACAACAATTTCACTGATACATTCAACTTTGCTCTCACCTTGAAGGAAGTCCATCGTTGTGGGTGTTGAATGAGAAATTTTGGACCAATCACAAGTTGCCACGCCATGTAATAAATTAATGACAAAATTTCAAATCATTAAATTTAGGCTCAATTAGGAGTTGACATATGTCCTGAATTGAAGTTGAAGACAAATTTCGATGACGCCACGAGGTTTTATCATGACCATTGAATTAGATAAGATTCATTTGGACCAATTTGACATTATTATTTGGGTCAAAGTCCAACTAAGCCCAAAAATAGGTTGAATTTGACCTAAACATCAAATCAAACCTAAATCCGATGAATTAGGCCCAAAGGCCAGACCCATGGACCAACTAAGTCCAATTCCAACTAATTGGGCCCAAAGGTCAGGCCTGTGGATCAACCAAGCCCAAGCCCACCTGTGAACTCTATAAATAGAGAAGCTTTCCTCATTTGGCGAGGTCAGCAATTTTATACTCCAGAGAGCTTATAGAAAATTCTCTACAATCAGAAGACTCCTTAACTCTTGAAGCTTACCACACCTAAAGGCTAAAGTCCTTCGAAGATACAAACATTCTGAAAACTGGAGTCCTTTGAAGATGCAAGCATTTTGAAGACTGAAGTGCGCAGAGAGAATTCATCAACAAGCAGAAGACTCCCAAGACTTCTAAAGCTACACTCCTAGAAGACAAAAGACCTTTTGAAGACACAAACACTCTTCCAAGACTTCTATTTCAAGAATGTTCGGTGCTTTTCTTCTTCAAGTCAAGCACATCCACCCAACTGAGAGAGAATTAGAGGATCAGATACTAGAGATCGAACCACATCGCATCAAATCAACATCAACATCAAAACCAACTCAAGTTCAACTCCACGAAATAAGTTTCTCCGGAAGCCTTGTGCGAACACTAATCCTCTAAGAAGATCAACAAGCCCGAAGGCCGATCATCTAAGAAAATCAACAAGCCCAAAGGTCGATCTTTCAAGAAGATCAACAAGCCCAAAGGTCGATCGTCTAGGAAGATCAACAAGCCCAAAGGCCGATCATCCAAGAAGATCAACAAGCCCAAAGGTCGATCTTTCAAAAAGATCAACAAGCCCAAAGACCGATCGTCGAAGAAGATCAACAAGCCCAAAGGCCGATCGCCCAAGAAGATCAACAAGCCCAAAGGCCGATCGTCTAAGAAGATCAACAAGCCCAAAGGCCGATCGTCCAAGAAGATGAACAAGCCCAAAGGCCGATCATCCAAGAAGATCAACAAGCCCAAAGGCCGATCATCCAAGAAGATCAACAAGCCCAAAGGTCGATCATCCAAGAAGATCAACAAGCCCAAAGGCCGATCATCCAAGAAGATCAACAAGCCCAAAGGCCGATCGTTTAAAAAGATCAACCAACTTAAAGATTATAATTTATTTTGAAAGCATCAAGATACTATGTATTAGAGATTATACTCACTTTCCACAAAATTAATACAAATACAAAGTTCAAGTTCCACGAAATAAATTTCTCTTGAAATCTCGTGCGAACAAATTGGCACGCCCAGTGGGACCTCTCTACCTCTCATCTCTCTCTCGTCATCCAAGTCAATAAACCTACAAATGGCACCAAAGAAAGTTGTATCCAAAGCTACTGTTGCAAGTGATACTTACATAAGCTCTGTCATCACGGAAGAACTAATGAAATCTACTAAAGGCGAGATCGTTATTAGAGAAAATCCTTTATTCGACGGCTATGTTTCTGCTACTGATCTATCAGATAAAGAATCATACTTTGATGTAGTATCTGTCATGGTGACTGACGTAACGGCTGAGTCAGCCATGGCAGAGATGGAAAGGAAGATAAATTTCCTAATGAAAGTTGTTGAAGAGCGAGATCATGAAATCACTGCTTTAAGAGATCAAATACAGGCTTGAGAAACCACTGAGTCGAGTCAATCTTCAACTACAAAAGCCAATGGCAAAGGAAAGCTTGTCTTGAATGAAGACCAGCCACAATAATCTACCTGTATTTCCACTCTGTCAATTCAACAGCTACAGGATATGATTACAAACTTCATATGAGTACATTACGGAAAACCTTCACAGTCTTCCTTTATGTACTCCAAGTCGTACACCAAGTGAATCGACAACTTAAGAATGCCAGCTGGGTATCAACCTCTAAAGTTCCAGCAGTTCGATGGAAAGGGCAATCCAAAACAACATGTTCCACACTTCATTGAAACCTGCGAAAATGCGGGAACCAAAGGAGACCAGTTGGTTAAGCAGTTCATCCATACCTTGAAAGGAAATGCTTTTGATTGGTATACTAATTTGGAGCCAGAAGTGATTGACAGTTTGGAACAACTAGAAAGGGAGTTCCTGAACTGCTTCTACAGTACAAGGCACACTGTTAGCATGATGGAGCTAATGAACACCAAATAGTGGAAGGGAGAGATAGTCATCGATTACATCAATCGATGGAGAGCCTTGAGTATGGATTGCAAAGATAGACTCACTGGATTATCTATAGTGGAGATGTGTAGTCAAGGTATACATTGGGAGCTTTTGTATATCCTATAAGAGATAAAACCTCGTACATTTGAGGAGTTAGTAACACGTGCTCATGATATGGAGTTAAGCATCACCAATAGGGGAACTGAAGATTTTCTAGTCCCAGAAGGGAGAAAATATAAGAATTAATCAAAGGGCACTAAAAATATCATGGATAGTGCCACAAAAGAATCTATGGTCGTTCATGTGACCCGCTCAAATTTTTCTCCAAAGAAAAACAAACAAAATTTGAAAGAAGGCACAATGAAGGCGAGAAGCGTCGTCCAACTCTTAAAGAAAGACAAGAGAAAGTTTATCTATTCCCTGACTCTGATGTGGCAAATATGTTGAAGAAACTGCTAGAGAAGCAACTTATTCGGCTATCGGAATGCAAGCGGCCGGAAGAAGCAGGAAAAGTAGATGATCCTAACTACTGCAAGTATCATCAGGTCGTTAGTCACCCAGTTGAAAGGTGCTTCGTACTGAAGGAACAAATTCTGAAGTTGGCTCGTGAAAAGAAGATTGAGCTAGATTTGGATGAAGTAGCTTAGACAAATCACGCTACAGTAGCGACGACTTCAAGTGTTCCAACACTATCTGTGTCCCACGCTCAAAGACAAAACCTGATCCAGTTTGGAGCCTTCGAGCCTATAGTTGTTTGATTCCAGCAAGAGATTCAAACAACAAATTCCAAAAAGAAAGATGAACTTGTCGAAGATGACAACGAAGGGTGGATAGTTGTGACTCATCAAAAAAGAAGATAGCCAAACTCTACCCAAAAAGAGTCGTGTTCCTATCGAAGCTATAGAAGAAGGAACAAGGCTCATAAAAAAAAAAAGGCGAAAGGATGACACGGAAGCCTAGATGACAAGGAAGCCTAAGCCTGCTAAGAAAGAAGACAAGGACTTCCCTCAATTCCAACGGCCGGCAACTTTGGCAGAATTTCTCCCAAAAATCTTTCTCAATAATCATTCAGAGGAAGTATCAGAAGTTATTGCATGTCACATTGTTGGCATAGTGGAAGTTGACAACAATCATATAACTATCGAAGAAGTCAATGACTCAGAAGAAATGAAACAAAGAACTTCTGTCTTCGATCGTATTAAGCCTTCAAGTGCTCGATCTTCAGTCTTTCAAAGATTGAGTATGGCCACGGTAAAAGAAGAAGACCAGTGTCCAACAATTACTTCTACTCGAACTTCAGCCTTCAAAAGGCTAAGTATATCCACATCAAAGAAAGATCGACCTTCAGCATCTGCTTTTGATTGTCTCAAGATAACAAGCGATCAACATAAAGGAAGGATGAAAATATTGAAGGCGACGTCATTCCATGAAGAAAACAACAGCAAAAAGATTCATAGTCGTGTCCCATCACACATGAAGAGAAAATTTTTGGTTGACATAACTACAGAAGGTTCCTTGATAGTGAAGCCAAAACTCATCATATTGACGAATCCTACAAATGAAGAGGATGATCAAAACCATGATGAAATAAGATCTTTTGAAGTTTAAATGAAAAAGCTCCTCATCGCAAGAGCCTAAACTGCATGATGCTCCTAGCCCGCATGAGCTCTGTCTCTTATACACATCTAGATGTGTATAAGAGACAGAAACTGCATGATGCTCTTGGCCCGCATGAGCTTAAAATGTGAACGGCCCAAAAAAAATCTTTGTACGAACTACATTACGACTTGATCCCTGTCATTATAAACCTGTCTCTTATACACATCTAGATGTGTATAAGAGACCCATCTTCAAGTTCAAGATTGGCATGCATGGCCCCACTTCCATCTTCAAGTTCAAGATCGATGTGCATGGCTCTGCTTCCATCTTCAAGTTTAAGATTGGTGTGCATGGCTCCACTTCCATCTTCAAGTTCAAGGTCGGTGTGCATGGCTCCGCTCTGTCTTTATGTTCAAGGTCGGTGTGCATGGCTCCATTCCATCTTCAAGCTCAAGGTTGGTGTGCATGGCTCCGCTTCATCTTCAAGTTCATAGTCAGTGTGCATGGCTCGGCTCCATCTTCAATGACTCAGTCTACAAAATCATGACGCAGCTTCGCTTCATCTCCAATGTCTGGCGTGGTTCGCTTCATCTTCAAAGTCGTGGCGTGGATTCGCTTCATCTTCAAACTGATGGCGCGGCTTCGCTTCATCTCCAAA
Source organism: Benincasa hispida (assembly GCF_009727055.1). Classification (NCBI taxonomy): domain Eukaryota; kingdom Viridiplantae; phylum Streptophyta; class Magnoliopsida; order Cucurbitales; family Cucurbitaceae; genus Benincasa; species Benincasa hispida. The sequence goes on from NC_052349.1 coordinate 77,859,205, forward strand.
ATATTGGTGCAGTTTCACTTTATCTTCAACGTTTGGCATGGTTCATCTCCAAAGTTGTGGCATGGCTTCGCTTCATCTCCAAACTGATGGCACGACTTCGCTTCATCTTCAAAGTCATGGTGCAGTTTCGTTTCCTCTCCAAAATGTTGGCACGACTTCGCTTCATCTCCAAAGTCGTGGCGTGGCTTCATTTCATCTCCAAAATGATGGCACAATTTCACTTCATTTCCAAACTGATGACGCGACTGATGCTTGGTTTTTATGAAGTGGAAATGTGGATGATATGCATTGATGAAATTGCATTGTGCACTCAAGTTTCCCATTGGAATCCAAGTGTAAATTCCTCTGAGTTTCCTGTTAAGTCCAGGGTCGAACACAGGGACTTGTGAAATAGATTGCATTGATACTTTTTGTGAAGAACTTTGCGATAACCGGATAAATAAATAAATTGTTGGGTTTGTTGTTTGCGTTGATGAAAAATAAATAAATACGGTAGAGTTTGAAAAGAGTTGGTAAACGGAAGATGCAATGAGTATGCGGTGAACGGGTTGAGAAAAGTTTCGGCTAACACTTCTTAGGATACGTTCAGCTATGCGATCATGCAACATGCATACAACAGTAAACCACCTCTCGGTGCGAATGCCATGGCTTCTAAGGTTAGAACGCATGCGATATATGCGCTAAGTCTATAGGACCTTTTCTTGACTGATGCGCCGAATAATTGTCAACCCCTTTTCTGAAGAATTCCCTTGGTATTTATAGAGTATCCATGGTGAAAGCGGCTTTTCTCTCATGGTTGTACAGATGGGATGGCTTTAATTCTTGATTAATGCGCCGAGAAATTGTCACCGAAAAGCTGAATGTACTTTGTGACCGTTATCAGCTGTCAACTTAATTTGGATTCGACTGTAATCAGCTTTCTGTTCCATCACGATTGATTAGCCTTTCACACAGATGCGCCCACCATGTTGAACTGACCAAGTTGCAATGATCCTTCTCGAGCGAATGTTTGCGAACACAATCATCGCAAGGCCTTGCGGTGAAGTTGCGCTTGACCAAATATTTCCTATGATCGCAGTTCTTGCATTGCATCAATGCATATTCTGCACAAACATACAAAAATCATCTAATGCGTTGAACACATGCGACCGCAATATTATGAAATTGATGCTTAATGGATACAAATTAACACATTTCATCAATGCAATGCAATGCAACATTGTTTAAGAACTTATCACTATGATAACGTGCATTTCTGCTCGTTATCACACTCCCTAATTTAAACAATGCTTGTCCTCAAGCATAAGCTAAAGATTCCTTTAGCAAGTCAACTGCAATATTCTTTTCCTATATTTCTCCAGGATATTTCTCTCAAATCCTATATGCCAAAGTTTTCCTTAAGTCTTATTCAAGATCTAGGGATTGCAAGCTTACCTTTTAAAAGGACTTTACTAAATTCTGGAACATCACATGATTTATTTCAAAAAGAAAATTTTCTACCAGGGTGTCAAATGATTTTGTCCTTGCATAAAAATTTTCTTCATTGATATATTTTTTCTGACCTTACGCTGATCCAAGTGCCTTGCCTTCATTTCTGCTTGCCCTCACGGATGTCATGCGGACATCCAACTACATGTAATGCACTCTTTCTCAGACTAAACTCATACCTATTTGGTAGTGGAGTTGCGGTCATTTATTTATACGTTGATCCTGGTGACTTACTTTTGTTTTGGCTTGCCCTCACGTGTGTCATGCGGACATCCAACTGAGGGTAAGTGCCTTTCACAACTTAACTTTTATCAACATAGGTTTCCCATTGCGTTGGCAGTGGAGTTGTTATTCTCAAATTTTTTTTCCCAAAAGAATAACAAGGTCGAAAATAAATACCTCACCCCCCAAATTTAAAATGCAGCAATGTTCTCATTGCCAAAAGATTAGAATGAGTCATGCGATGTTCTTAGAATGCATTGTAAAGAGAGTTTGAAAGAAAGCTAGCAAACCCCTAATTTCTAGAAATATTTCATGAAGTGACTATCTTAAGACTAAGTTGACTCTAGTATATACGAAAGAAATAGAAGCATATTTTTCATCATTGGAATCATACTTGGCAAAGAAACAGAATACGGTAAACTACTAAATTTATCTATGTCAAATGATTACGGTAATCAAAGAGGATGCGGTGATAAAACTTTGAAAACTAAAATGCAATGTGCTAGCACAAAATTTGAAATAAAGATAAGGAAGAATATACTCCCAAATTTTGCGTTGTTGCCCGCATTGTGTATTGATGCATCCATCTTTACGACGATCTTTCTTCTTTAGATTGCGGTGATGAAGTAAGATAAGAGGCTTCTTCGCATAACATCTCCGCAATCCAGCACCTCGATCGTTTGCAAGAAAAACATATAGGGTCAAATGATTTAAAACAAAACAACAATTTTTTTTTTTTTTTAGATAAGAACAGTGTAGATAGATAGTCAGTAAAACAAAGTAATTGCGATAATAGATAATAATGAGTAAGATAAAAGTTCATGAAGTATTTGATGCAGGAAAAGGATATTCAAAAGGATTGCATCCCTAATGAGATTAAATCATACAATACTCAGGGACCACTTATTCCAGGTTGGGTTGTTCACGTCTATGGTGGCTTTTCTTTCTTTTCTTTGTCCTTTGGGATATTTACTGCCTTAATCCGGAGTTTCTCCCCATGAATGCTCATTACAATTTCCCTCTTGTGCACATCAATTTAAGCGCGACCGATTGAAAGGAATGGTCATCCCAATATGATGGGCGCATCTTTGTCCGCTTTATAATCCAAAATGAGGAAGTCTGCCGGTAGGATGAATTTATCGATTGAAATTGCGGCATTTTTGAACTCTCCTTCAGGGTGTATTCAAGATTTGTTCGCGAGCAGGAGAGTTTCCTTTGTGGGCGTAAGTGTGCCAACATTCAATTTTTTGAAGATTGATAGCGGCATTATATTTATACTTGCCCCAAGATCGCATAGTGCTTAGCCACTGAAGGTCCCTCTGATATAGCATGAGATCGTGAAGATTCATGGATTGCCCATTTTAGGTGGGATCATAGCATTTTGCACTGCAGCCACTGTTACGATCTTTCCTTCCTGATTTTGTTCCTTTTTCAGTCTTTGTAGAGTTACTGGTGGTTGGACTTCTTATACTCCAAGATCTAGAGGCTTAAGGGTGGTCGCAACTTCAGGGTCTATTTTCTTGGGCTTCTCTAAACTATAGGTCAACGGGTCTTCAGTTGTCGCTGCATTCAAGTTGGTCACAATGTGCTTTTCCCCTACTTCCGCAGTCATGTTGTCACTTAGCAAGGGGACTGCTAAGCATTGTTTCTTCCTGTTACCCCCAGCATTGTGAGGGAGCTTAATTGAGCTTGGCAACGCTCCTTGCGGTCTATTTTTCAACTCGCCCGCAACTTGTCCCATTTTGATTTTAAGATTTCTAATAGATGTAGCTTGGTTCTGAAGCACTGATTCGTTTTTCTCAATGTATTGCTTCAGCAAGCTCTCTAAGGATGAAGATTGCAGTGGTTGTGAGCTGCTAGCTTGGTTTTGCGCTGGACCGTTGTTTTGCGAGAAAAATCCGGGTTGGCCCTCCTTTTTGTGCCACAGGTTGAAAGCTTTGTTGTTAATTTTTTCACGAAAAATTTGGGTGGTTCTGCCTCCTGGAGTTATATGTATTGGAATAGGGATTATCTCTCATGAAGCATACCGACTACGGGTTTGTTGGGCATTCCTCCATCGGGTGAGCATCTCCGCAAATGACACAACTTGCGGTCGTTTGAGTCATTGCACTGACCTGCCCTTTCTTTGCTCCCGTATTATTAATTGTGATGCCTTGTGTCAGATTCATCACTCCAGTCATTTGATTTTGCAGGGATGCGATGTCCCCATTGTTTGCGTCATTTTCTTTGATTCTTAATTTCTGATCGCTTTCCCTTCAATCCTCGTGATTTTTGGAAATGCGATCAAGTATACTCTTTGCCTCCTTATATGTTTTGTCGAGTAGACCACTAGTGGCTGCCACATTGGCAGCGGTCTATGAAGAGGGATTCAATCCTTGGTAAAAAATCTCCATTTGCAAGCAATCTAGTAAAATATTGTGCGGATAGTCTTTTACCAGTCGCTTAAATCTCGCCCAAGTATCGCTGAGTGATTCGTCATCTTCTTGTTCAAAATTTGTTATTAATTTCCTTAGTCTGGCGTTCTCGGTAGGTGGAAAGTAATTCTTCATAAATTTCTCCACTACCTGTTCCCAAGAAGTTATCTCTCTCGGCTCGAGAGAGTATGCCCATTTCCTAGCCTGATCACAGAGAGAAAATGGGAACAACGTTAGTCGAACTTCTTCGACAGAGATGTTCGGGAACACAAAAGTATTGCAGATTTCAATAAAGCTTCGGAGGTGGGCATGCGGGTCCTTGCTACGCCTTCCTCCGAATTGACTTGAAGTCTGGATCATCTGCAGCATCACCAGCTTCATTTCAAATCGACTTCCGTCGAGTGTAGGCCTCATGATTCCTAGAGAGAAATCATAGAGGTTTGGCGATGCATAGTCCCTAATGGGCCTATTGCGATCGTTTGCGAACAGAATTGGATTCGCCATTACATTGTTATCATTTGGTGCTCCATTTCCAAGCTGCTCCGCCATCTTTTCTTTATCTGACTGTGGTTGCTATTGGCAGTCTCTCAATCTTCGTCTAAAATTCCTCTCAATCTTTGGGTCGTAATTCACCAAAGATTGAGAGTCTGTAAAGAAATCAGAAAAATTACCGTTAGCACTCTATTTTGCCGAAGTCCCCGGCAACGGTGCCAAAAATTTGATGCTTGGTTTTTATGAAGTGGAAATGTTGATGATATGCATTGATGAAATTGCGTTGTGCACTCAAGTTTCCCCAGCGGAATCCAAGTGTAAATTCCTCTGAGTTTTCTGGTAAGTCCAGGGTCGAACACAGGGACTTGTGAAAACAGATTGCGTTGGTACTTTTTGTGAAGAACTTTGCAGTAACCGGATAAATAAATAAATTGTTGGGTTTATTATTTGCGTTGATGAAAAATAAATAAATGCGGTGGGGTTTGAAAAGAGTTGGTAAATGAAAGATGCGATGAGTATGCAGTGAACGGATTGAGAAAAGTTTCAGGTAACACTTCTTAGGATGCGTTCATGCTATGCGATCATGCAACATGCATACAACAGTAAACCACCTCTCGGTGCGAATGCCACGACTTCTAAGGTTAGAACGCATGTGATATATGCGCTAAGTCTATAGAACCTACACATAAGCCTCTATTCTTATTTATGCGATGATGAAATGACACACACAAATAAGGCGACCACATAATATCATTCCCATCTCTAGGATGCATGCGATATAGGTTGACAAACAGAGCTTATCTCTAAGTCCCTATCTCTTGTTTATGTAGTTCTAATCTTGCTCTCTCATGTAACCTAGCTCTCTCGAGTCATTAGGTTCTTTCTTTAGACTCTCTCTCGAGTAGCTCTAAAGGGTATTTGGCACAACATAAATCAAGACAATCGCAAGCAATAAACTTTCTAGGTCATGTTAGCTTAGATTTCCTCAATCCATTCGACTAGTTTTGCTACTCATGCGTGCTAAGAGAGTGAACAGATATAGAAATAGAACTTCCATTGTATAAATATGAAGATGAAGTACAAAATAACAATGCAAGTATAGAATAAAAGGCCTGGAAGCAATCTCTTGCTGCCCAAGCTTTTACACTGATTTCTACTCGTGCTCAAAAGATAATCTCGCTCTTGCGAGAGTCGGCCCGCTCTTTACTTCTTACCCCCAAGGTTCTCTCTTGAGTTGCCCTGAGCGATCTCCGGCGTCACCACTCTTCTCTTGCTCTGCCTTAAAATGAAAGAATCTGCAAACTTATGGAACAAAGAATAGCTAAACTTGTGAACTGATTAATTCGTCAACCCCTTTTTTGAAGAATTCCCTTGGTATTTATAGAGCATCCATGGTGAAAGGTAGCTTCTCTCTCATGGTTGTACAGATGGGACGACTTTAATTCCTGACTGATGCGCCGAATAATTGTCACCGTAAAGCTGAATGTACTTTATGACCATTATCAACTGTCAACTTAATTCGGATTCGACTGTCATCAGCTTTCTTCCCTTCGCGATTAATTAGCCTTTCACCCAGATGCGTCCACTATCTTGCGCTGACCAAGTTCCGGTGATCCTTCTCGGACAAATGTTTGCGAACAAAATTATCGCAAGACCTTACGGTGAAGTTACGCTCGACCAAAGATTTCCTATGATCGCAATTCTTGCATTGCGTCAATGCATATTCTGCACAAAAATACAAAAATCAACTGTTCTAATGCGTTGAACGCATTCGACTGCAATATTATGAAATCGGTGCTTAATGGATGCAAATTAACATATTTCATCAACGCAAACTAATATTGTTTAAGAACTTAGCACTATGATGACGTGCATTTCTGCCCATTATCAGCGACTTCACTCCATCTCCAAAGTCATGGTGCAGTTTCGTTTCCTCTCCAAAATATTGGTACAACTTCACCCCTTCTCCAAAATGTTTGTGTAGCTTCGCTTCCTCTCCAAAAATGTTGGTGTGGTTCCACCTCATATACGAGATCGAGTTTGGTTTGCCTAGCTCTACCTTGTATGCGAGGATAACTCTGGCCCATTCGACTCCACCTCATATGCAAGGACAACGCTGGTCCATTCGACACCACCTTATATGCAAGATCGACTCCAGCCATCCTGACTCCGCTCAAAAGCTTGATGGCATATTCTTCCCATCTTCAAATTTTGATGGCATATCAGCCTCATCTTCAATACTTGATGGAATATTTGCCTTATCTTAAAAATTTGATCAAGGAGTAACATAATAAGGTAGACCTTTCTAGGATTCTCCCTATGGTGATCGAATGGGAGAATTGTAAGCCTTTGCGGGGCCCCTCCCATGACGATGAGGATACACGAATGGCGCTACAAGGCAGACCCTTCCGAGATCCTCCCTAAGATGATCGAATGGGAGAGTTGTAAGCCTTTGCGGGGCCCTCCCATGACAACCATAATGCACGAATGACGCTACAAGGCAT